>NC_091461.1:26461896-26494396 GCF_027789765.1 Dendropsophus ebraccatus
GAGAGTACAGCCAGAGCCACTCGCTCCATAGTGTGCACTGACAGGGTTTTCTGTGGCCACTATTCAATGAATAGAGGCCACAGAAAACTGACATGTTAGTTTTCTACAGCGCCGCTAGGGATCCCAGACGGATTGTATACCATGTGTACGGAACTTACGTTGTGTGAACATAGCTTAATAGAGTATATATTGCCTCCTCAACATTCCTTATATTTCTACTCTTGTGTGATTCCACCTGTATCCATTACAGAGGTGTTATAAGGGGAATTGAAGTTCAAGCATAGATTATAGGTGATCACTGGGGGTCACAGCATTGAGCAGATTTGTGATCGACTTTATCAGGGGATTCTCATAAAGGGATTGTCCATAGCCAACAAAAAAAGTTATGCAATTTATGCTTTGTGCACATTGGCCATATTATGGCTCTGGGCATAAGCTCTACATGTGGAGCCAAGGATAGTGTCAGAACCTGTCATCCAAGACCAAGAAGGAATCTGGGAAATGTTTTTTTCCCTAATCGTAAAGAATGGGATCCAATTTTATCCTTGGCACAAAATATAAAGTTCATGCAACGAACCATAATACAACAGTGGGCATGAATCTTTAGTCAAGGGCTGCATGAAGACTTCTTATTGTGATAGTGACTTGGTTTAACTATTGAGCAATGGCTGCAGCCCACAAGATTAAATAATAGTATGTTTCTTATGACTGCGGGTGTAGCTTGTGTTTACACTACCATCGGAGGTTCTGTTTTCATGTTTGGTGAGTCATCCATTATGATTTGCATTATGACAAAATCCTTGACCAGCAAGTGAATCGGTAGCCCGGACCTAATTCTAAAGGAAATTAGAACAAGGCCCACATGGTCAAGACCCCGAGAATATTTTTATTGATCCCTAAAAGTCTTTTTTATCGCGAGGCAGGAATGCTCATTGTCGACAATTGTCCAGAGTAAAAGGATCAGCAATCAACCGACGACCACAAAGTCTCTTGTTTGTCAGCTGATCACATCCTTTGTGCAGCCATTTCATCATTGTTACTTTTCCATTCTTCTTTCTGTGTAAACTGGAGCTGTTTATGATGAAGATACTAGGCCACACGATTGATTGAGCCTTGTAGTCAGGACTTGGGAACTAGAGGACACGAGACAGGTGATGCCCTAGCACTGACACCCACCCCGCTGTCCCTGCCTGATTACCTCAACTGCCCTAACTGGCAGAGAATAACTGGTCGACAGTCCCTGGCCTGAAAAAACCTGGACAAGACAGACAAACACAACAATAGTCAGCAACAACCGGTCAGCGCAGTGCCAAAACATAGTCGAAAGTCAAAGTCCAACTCTGGTAACCAGGAACACATTCAGAATTAAACGCTAGGTCAAGAAAACACTCAGGAACTGAGGCTCTATCTCAGGCAAAGAGAGACTTATATGGGAGGTGAAGACCCAGCCCCAGGACTGATTGGGGCCTAGGACTATAACCTCCTGCAAGTCAGCATCACCGTAATAATGAACAGCTGAACCCTGGCCGCGCCATTGTAGCTAGGGACAACGACGACAAGCCCCTAGGAACCAGAAAAGCCAGTCACCAGGGACACCATCGGTGCGCCTGACAGGCCAGCTCCACGCCCCGGCCCAGCTTTTTTCTGATCACATTTGGTGTTGTGTATGAGGGTCCTGGATGTCTTTAGGAAAATACAATCGGGTCTTGTCTGAATTCTAAAGTTGGTAGTAATAAATTATCTCTATATATCGCCTCCATAGTCTTGGCAAGTGGTTGTCACTCCATCCATACCCTGTCTTGCCCCTAAGTGACCGAACCTTTTCATATTTTTCCGCTTTACCCCGAGCTGTTGAGTTTTGTCAGTGTCACACACTCCATTCTCAGAGTGCGCATTGCCAGTCCCCCGTACAGTCAGTAATGCCTCTCCGTGTACGGTAAGCTTTATGGAGCCTCCAACAGCTATAAAGTTTGGGAAAAACAAGTCCTTGTAATCTTCCTAGATCTGCACCTATGGAAAATAGAGTTCACATGATGATATACGCACTGTTACTTTGCAGCGTTTCTGCTAGTGACAAGATTTATATTGGGTTCCAGGTGTCCAAAAATTGAAGGTAATGACATTGACATTCCTGGTACTCGCTGCCAACTGGCCGAGTTTTCGATGGGAACAGAGAACTTTGAATATGGTTGATGTTTTGCCTGGCACAAGTTTCTTGTAAATTGCGCTGCTGGGAGTTTGTCTTAGTGAAAACTATGTCAGATTTTGGTATTGAGACTTTAAAGTGGATAATAAAACATGTTAACAGTTATTAAAGAGTTATACTGCTCAAATATGCTTAAGGGAAAAATCTTTTGCTCGAGAATTTGTGCTTCGGTAAAAGCAACAAATGTATTTCTGATCTGAGGAGTTGCGGGCAGGGGCAAGTCTCAATACTTGCATAGATTTTCTGTAGCCTTTGCTTGTACAACAGGTTTACCATTTACAACTGAGGGTTTTTTAGCGGATGGGCGATGTGCGTTTGCCAACTAGATAAAATTTCAAGGCATATCGAAAAATTTTGCGCATTCTTATACCTCCAGCTTTTAGTTTTTCCATTTGTCATTGTTTGACAAGTGAACAAATGAACTACTCTGGATACTCTGGATTCTATAAGAAACAGACTTCTGAAAAATTACCTCCAAATGTTGTTGACTTCTGCTGGATCATTGGGGCACATTACTGTGGCAGAGCAAGGGCCCACTGGACAATCCCTTGAATCCTGGTGGGTTAGTCTGACCCTCACAGTAACTCACAGATCTTTATTACCTGTATATTTCCATAGGTTACAAAGCAAGCACATTGAACTATATGGCTACCAGTGTGAATGGGCTTTCTTGCCTTCCAACGTTTTCTCACAAAACATACAGTTGTTCTTCAGGTTACAATGGTACCACTAAACAAGCTTGTATAGGCCTTACTTAAAAAGAAAAATAATTGTTATTTGGCCCTTGTGTTTGTCACAAAACCAGTTAGGGTTAGTCTGCCCCATTCCATTACTTGAGAAACCTTTGGTGGGTCCAAGCTATGACACTACAGCTCGGTGCTAAGCTGCCATCAGAGCAGTATGGGTGTACTGTAGCCAGAGGCCTGTTTAAAATAGGTCCATGTCTGTCTATCACTAACCTCTCAAAATCACTCAATATGGGGCCCATTGGTTACTCTTGCCTCAGTTAATGTTTTGTCCTGCTCCATAGAACTAAGTATACAAAATGGACTAGAAATGGTCTATAAAGTCATATGAGTCCCTCATTTGTTCATACCAGAGAGACACACATCTTTACAAAATTTGTGAAGTACTGTCAGGATTAGACTGGCCCACCAGGATACAAGGGGATTGCCCAAAGGGCCTTGGCTCCGACATAGTATTGGGCACCAATGATGTGTTTTATATAAATTATGATGGACAGTGTAATCCTATCCTCTTATCCATGAAACCTCATTGAAGACATGCAGAGCTAGTCATATTGTGGTATTATTATAGTACAAGTGTCTAAGGATGCCCCACTGTGCAATACATTGTAAAACTACAGGTACTGAACTACTCCTTTGGATACTAGGTCAGGGTTGTCAAAACCTAAAAGATTTAAAAAAAAAACCCAAATCCTGTAAACTTTAAATACAAAAAGCAAGCTACGATTATAATAAAATGCATTTGTAATTATTTCTATGGCACAAATTCCTATTGTGTCACTTTAAGAAAATAATACTGTATGGCTTTCTTTCTTCAAAGCATCAACTAGTTTAAAGCTGCTAATTCGTATCCCCAGTTTGACTATAAGATCATTTGCAAATTACTGTTATTAACTTTTTTTTTTACATAAATAAGCATAGCCCTGTCCCTAGTCACTACAATAAAAATTGGCAGGGAGTCCGGATTCTTGTTAATTTTTTTTTTTTCACATTGCTGGAACATCAGTGAAGTTTTTTTTTTTTTTTACCAGGCGTTTAGCTTTACAACGACTGAACATCAAAAAGTGAACACAATCTAAACCTGTCTTCTGCCTTAACCCTTTCCTATCCCGGGCCTTCAATACTCGTACTATTTCTCTGATTCTTTTTATCTATTGGTCAAATGGCTATAACCTTGTTTCTACTTATCAAAGTGAATTCTGTGTCCTCTGACACAACAAATAGACTCTTTTTTATCATTTATCACAAATAGTTTTTTTTATGAGTTTTGTAAGTTTTTTGTTAGAAGATACTTTTTTTTTTTTATTGAGATAAACTAAACACGACCACTGTACATTGGTTATTATGGTTATTTTGCTATATAATATGCCTTAAAGGGAATCTGTCAGATGTAGTTCATGTTCTAAATTGCTGACACTGTTAGATATATGTTTGGTCACATGGTACCTTTTGTATATGTGTGTGTCCTCACAGAATGTACAAACAAGTTTTTATTCTATAGAATGAAGAGCCAAAGAGGCTTTCTTGAGCTTCTGAAGTGCAGCAATCTGTAACATATCCCTACTCCCCATACCTGACCCTGCTTGGGACTCCAGGTCCAGCTTCCAGGTGTCAATCAAGCAGGGAGGAGGAGAGAGGAGGTGTCACAGCTTAAAGCTATTCAAGAGCTCTTTGATTCCTACATTCTGGAAGCACAGAGAGATATACAAAAGGTATCATGTGCCTGCTTTACCTAACAGCTATCTAACAGTGTCAGCAGTTTGGAAAATAAATAACAGCTGACAGGTCTTCGCGTACATTTTGTATTGTTATTGATTTTATAGATTTTTTTCCAGTCTTTTTCCAATATTTTCATTTCTTATTTCTATTGCGGGAGCTGTGGTTAAATGATTTTAAATACATAACCCTGTGTAAACGTTTTGGCTCTGGGCAGGGCGCCTTCATATATGTCCACCTATCCAGTATAGTTTACATCCGATGTGAGGCTATGTTCACACGCTGTGAGAGACCGGCCGTTCCGTGACCCGTCCGGGTCACGGAACGACCGGTCTCTGCCTGAATCATCCTGGCTGGTACTTAAGTACCGGCCGGATGATCTTTCCGGACACAGTGTTCCGAATCATCCTGGCTGGTACTTAAGTACCGGCCGGATGATCTTTCCGGACGCAGTGTTCTAATCAGAACCTCCCACAGCAAACAGTGAAGCAAGCGGCCGGAGCTGCTTGCTTCATTGTGTGAACTGACAGGGTTTCCTACGGCCGCAATTCATTGAATTGCGGCCGCAGAAAACTGACATGTCAGTTATTTGCGGTGCCTCACGGGATCCCGGCCGGAGCGTATACGCTGTGTATACGATCCGGCCAGGATCCCATAGAAATGCAGGCAATGTTCCACACTGCATAAAGTACGGCCATTGTTGCCGATGGCAACAACGACTGTACTTTTACGTAGTGTGAACATAGCCTGAAAACCTTTTCCTGCAGCTTTTCTTGATGCAGCAGGTCCAGCACTATAATTTCAGCCTATAGAGTACCAGAGGGGACCACAAATGCACTGCATCCAAATTGTTGATTCTGACTTGGGCATCAGAAATATGTCGTGTGCACAAACTGTGTCCAATTTCTATTATGTAGTGTTGAGCGGATCTGTCAAAATGTTTGATTTTGGTAATGTTATTCAAACCCAGATGCTCTTCATTTGATTCCCTGGGGCTGTAGAAGTTGGTTTCCGCCATGGTAGTCCTAGGAAAAATGGATACAACCATGGGCTATATCTATCCAACTTTTGCAGCCACGGGGAATCACACGCAGAGCGTTTGGGTTTGGATAACGTTACCCAACCAGAACATTGACAGAGCCGATCAACACTATTAGTATGCATATCACCGTAACACAACCTTACAGCAATACATCTACACTGCTTGCATCTTCATGCGGTTGTCGGGGCTTTCTTCTCTCCAGACTTCACCTACATGACATGTATAGGGGACAGCAAAGGATCATGTTGACTGAATTTTATCTTTACTTAACCTAAATGCATTGGAGATAAATGTATCAATGCTTTCACCAAAAAACAGTATTAAAAAGTCCAAGTATTTTGCCCATCATTGTCAATAATTACACAAAACATTTCAAAAGTTGCTAATTTTTGAGCAAGTAAGCAATTGTTCAGTAAATTGCAACAAAATTAAAGCAAAGCCTACATAAAAACCATTGATAAATTTCCTTAATCATATTTTGATACAATCCCATCGGGTTAGTAGGGTTTCATGGCACATATAATAATCATTCATTTCGTCTTTAGAACTTTTTTTTTTTACTATAGCAAAGTAAAAAAGCCTAGACTCGTCTTCTGTGACTTGATTTCCATCCACTATGACACTATTACAATGTTGGACACATTCCCCTTCAGTTTCCAGCAGTTCATGATGACATCCGCGTAGGGCCAATTTTCCGCCTTGTGTTCTTTTGCCCTTGGACCCGCCACTCAAGATCAAGAATCAAGCTAGTGCCATACACCAATGGACAGACCACCTCCGATTGTAAATTGACACTTTTTAACAATTAGAATGAATAAACTACAAAATAATTATTAGATATATATATATATATATATATATATATATATATATAAGGCCCATTTCTTCCTAATGTGTGGGAAGTCTTTCATTGCAGGTCTTTAAAAGCCTGGCATCCATAGGACTGTCTGTAAACGTTTAATGTATACAGTTTGTATTCTCCTGACGTGCATTAAACACTCATGTAGCTTGGGGCGACTATTGCGCTTAAATACTTCTGGAGAACTCTATGCAAATCGCCCTCACAATTTTTGCTTCATGTATTTCTTTCAAGCGCTTGACTGGACCATTTTGTTTCATGTTCTTTTATAACCTCCACCGACGTCTGATCAACGTAAACAATCCCGTCTCCCCCTCTCTTCCCTCTAGCAAGGAAGAAAAAAGGGAAATAATATTATTATCATTATTCCGGGGCTGAAATATGACAGTAGCTTGTAGTACATGTTTGCATTAGGGTTTCTATTTACTCGCCATAGATATTGACTGAATAATATTAACTGGTTACAGCTCATGTAGTTGGGAACTGTTTACTCACATTGGCTCCGGCAAATATTTTATCTTGCCCAGATATTGTCATGTACACAGTGTTGAAAAGTACTGAGTGAATAAATTACGGGAAAGACTACACAAGACAACCCTTTCTGGAGCCGTTCCCAGAGGGATGTTTTCCTATTAAAGAGTTATTGCATAGTGCTTTAATGCACAAACCCACTCACCGCCAAACTATATAAGAAATTCACCATGTGTTCTTCATTTTGCCGGACAAAACAGCAAGATGACAAGCTATCATGTGTCAAAGGGTCTCCATCTTCCTGCCTTGCCCCCCGAAAAAAGTCATATTTAATTGATTGGCAGAGAGATGAGTTTCTCGGGTTACAATATCTATATAAAAGAATGGATATTAAACTCCATAGAAGACGAGTATCGCTGAGGTCGTATTATTATTAGAATTTTTTTTATTTTTGTTTTCTCCTGTTTACCTTGTTGTTGTTTTTTTGCCATCTCGAAGATCAGAGCATTAATATAAAATATTGAAAGCAATAAATTGTGGCTCTTTGCGGTGTCATAAAATTTGCCTTTTTGACTTGACAACTATGAAATATAGTCTTATATTTCAAGAAAACATTAGTGTAGCGTTCCTATACTGAAATTAATTGCCTTACTGTATATTATAGTACATTTATAAATGTGATGCATGCCCAGTCTAAACGTACTACACTATTGGGCTTTATGTTGTGATGTGCATACGGAGCCGTTATTAATTTTTAACATTGATTTTATTTAACCTTTTGTGGGTTATCGCTTATGGGATTGTAGCAGAGTAACACTGAAGAATAATTACTACCGTGTAGATTGATCATTATGACCTATCCAAGTTTATTTCCCTTTGCTCCTCTACAATAGAGGCCCATGTACAATCTTTATTGGACTGTTTGCCAGTTGGCAAGTTGTGGTGTTACCGACCTCAGTTATGTTGTGTGCCAACAGTACCATTGCCTGCCATGATTTACTTTTGTTGGGAAGTGCCCTAAGGGGAAATTCACACATGGCAGATTTGTTACAGAAATTTCTGTGACTGTCTCAGTTCTCTGAACGTATAAATCCTGGTGTTTGCCACCAAAACAGGCTTGTACAGGTGCATGGAAGGGATTTTTAGTTGCAGAAGTTTCAAGAGTCAATAATCATGTAATGGAACTACTGACTACCATCAGAGGACACCAGATCAGCAGATTAAAGTCCAGCAAGAACCAATTTTTTTTTTTAGCAATTGGTGAGGAGGATAAAAGAAATAACCGGTTCTTACCTCCCCCAATCCAGCGCTAGTGGCCGCATCCTGCCGCTTTGATCCCTGGGTCCCCAGACGCTTCCTGGTTTGAGCGGGGACCCGGGTTGTGACGTGGGTGGTCTGCTCAGCTCACACATCACGAAACAAGTCCCTGCGCAAGCCAGGAGACCCGGGGCGCAGGATGCGGCCACGAGCGCTGGAGTGGTGGAGATGAGAGCCTGTTATTTCTTTTATCCTCCCCCATCCCAGCACTTGCTAAAAAAATTGGTCTGGCTGGACTTCTTTAAAGGAATCCTGTCATCCCGGCTGCCAGGGTGCAGCCCGTCTGACCCCCTCCGGTCGTCGGGGGGCTTCATCCCGGCAGCCAGGGTGATTGTACAACACATATTTATGGCTGATATACTCATGTGAAATAGAAATCTAGTTGACGTGGATTTTCTCATAAGGGAAGCAACCTTGACGATCATCTGATCAGCTCCAGGAAACCTAGGTGGTTGCTTTTCAACTAGACGTATAAATGTATGTATGAATATGAACTATTTAGGAGTTTGCATAATAAAGACAATGCTAGAGAGCACCTGTAATTCCAGAGGGTGTTACCTCTACAGGACTGCATGGTCTCCTTTATGTCTTTTTGACATTTTTCCTTTTTTAGACCCTGTCTTAAACTTTTTATGGGCCCTCGGGCACTGCCTGAAGTCCGTCTAACCCTATACTCCAGATCCAGTTCTTTACCTTGATCTTGTGGGGCACCAACAATGTTTCATTATTATTGTCTTCTCCACCCATGCAGAATACATCAATTCATGGAATTCATGTATCTAAATGTAAGTAAACAGACCTTGCCTCCCCCCCTCCCCCCATCCTTTACCACCACATTTCCTGATCATAAACAGATTGTCAAATTTCAGAGACTTTTCTAAGGGATGTTACCGTGACTGGTGCACTGTTACTATAGCGTTACTCAGAAAATCCTGAAAAAAACCCTTTATAGACCGAATGGTGGAAAACAATCCTCATGCAAATTCTATGTCATGTTTCCCGAATGACAAAAACATGTAAATAAATGTTGAACAAAACAGCCGAACCCCATCCAACCCCTTCATATTCTTCCTTTACTTTGAGACACCTGCAGAAGTAGTTATGACACCTCGTATATTACTGCTCTTTGATGTCCCAGCTCTCGGTAGCGCTTCTCTTTCTACAGATATTTTTACGTCGGTGACATTGCTAATTGTTTCGTTCCACTATTCATGCCCCTGTTGACGCAGGTTCGAACACGTTTCAAGTAAACAGACTATTTACCGTGGAAATTACCCTTCATGTTCGGCTTTTCCACTCTTCTATGTTTTTTTGCTTTATTTCAACTTTAAACATGTCAAATAGAACTGCCCTCATCAGTATCGGGAGGGGAAAAAAAAAAGAGGGAGTCTTGAATTTCAAAGACCTATACATTATTCCTGAAATTTGCATCCTCCACTCTTCAGAATAAAATATGCAAGACCCTACACAAAAGGAATATTTTTTTTCTTCTTCTTCTTTCCTCTTCTTCTCTTTCCTGAATTGGGCTTTTGATGTTGAAGAGAATCACGTATTAAAGGACATCCCTAGAAGGCTATAGAATCTACTCCTGTTTATGACAAATGTAAAACCGAGCAAATCTCACCGAATATGATGGTGTCATTAGTTTGTGGTTTGCATCCTTGAAAATAACTGCGAAGGAGCCAAATCGGTTTAAAATAAGATAACAAAATGGTTTAAGCTACTTAGCTTGAATGCCAATTATATTTTAATATTCAACCGAGCATATTTTACTGTGAAAAAAGGCAGGCTCGACACATGCATAACTCATTGGCAGCATCGACCAGCTGTGCCACTATTCTCCTCAAATCACTTTGTGCATTTTAGTAGCATGGTAATTTAGTGGAGAACTACCTGAGTGATGGCATTTTCAATGAGCAGGTAATCTACAGAGAATTTTTATATGGTTATGAGTTCTGTGCATCAGCCTGGCAACACAAAAATACATCAAAACCAATTACGGTATCAACTTTCAGTCTGATACCCTTGCCACGCAAGTGCATGTATTCCTGCCCCAGGCATTTCAAATTGCATCTAATTTGAAATCTTTGGGGTTTTAATTAAATTTCAGAATATATAGAATTCTTCATTAGTACCTGCTCTGAATAGCAGATTATACTCCTCTCTGTCTCTCGTTAAAGAAATAGGCTGCGGTAAATAACATATTCAGGAACTCATAATTTGCCATGCCTGGATATTGGGAAGAAAAGAGACAGTGAAATGCAAAATATTACGGAAAAAAAAAAAAAAAGATTATTAGTCCAGTGAGGGACGCTTGATTTGTATTTTAATGGAATTTTACATTTCTCTTAATGATTTGCAAATTGTCCTCTGATTATAAGATGCATTAAGCTTTTCATTTTAATGGCGGTACACAGCCATTAGCAGAATATCTCCTGTCTCCCCTTTTTAGATGGTTTCCCTGCAGCAGATAAATATTGAAACCGTTAACACCATTTGATGTACCTCCATAATGACATGACTTGGACCAGGACATTAATGGATAAAGGGCCTTTATATTTTAATATTTGGCTGGAAGCGTGTGGTTTTTCAATATTTTATTGAATATTGATCACAACGTGTCAACTTTCTGGCAAAATTGAATTTAAAAGAAGATGTCTGAGAATTTTAATTCCTTCGGCCTTCGGTGGCTTTTACTTGGATGCATTGGGAACATGGACGTCTTATTAACCAAGCTGGGTGTGGCTTTGTTTGATCGCCTTAGGTTGGGCCCACACATAGTATTTTAGCCAGTATTTTTAGCCAAAACCAGGAATAGAACAAACAAAGAAAAAAAATGATGGAATTATGTATACCTTTATTTTCAGTTTCGGTTTTTTCGACCCACTCCTAGTTTGAGCTAAGAATCAACTACCGGCCAAAATACTATACTTGAACTCATCCTTAAAGGGGTTATGCCATCACCCCTTTTTCAGCTCTCACTTCCAGGTTTGGCACAGGGGACCCTCGAGGGGACAAAGAGCGGGCTACGGCGGTGCTGAGCTGAATCAGCTCGGCACGGCTTTGTCTCCATCTTACATTAAGCAGGCCTTCAGGGACAATCCAAGCCCTGGAGAATGTCAGACATATAAGTTGTAAAATTACACTTACCAGGTCCTAACCAGCAGTCCCTTCACTGCCCAGCCACCACTATCATAGCTGATTGCGGCAGTCGAGGTCCTGGGCAACCGCTGTCAACATGAGAGGGTGGGAAAGGGACCAAGCTTTAAAAGAATGCAATTTTGCTTATGAAGTGCAGATGCAAAATTGTTTTTTTTTTTTTATTTCCCATAACCTAACAAAATTTTATCTAAGGGTAATACCCCTTAAAAGAAAAAGTATCAGCAGGTTTGAAGAATCTAACCTGCTGATATGAGCTTATATAGCAGGGGACACTGAGTAAGAGTGTTCCTTTATTGGGACTGTCCTCAGCATTTTTTTTAAATGTTGGATGACTTTTTGTTCATATGCTAAATATGAAATTTGGTGCCCTAGGGGCGGTGCTTTAGTTTTTGGTGTAGCAGTCTTATCTGCTCACTAACTCATTCAGCGTTCTGCAGTGGCATTACATCAAATAGAGAGAAACTGCAGATCCGCAAGATTGGCACATGGTATTGTGGTCGACGTAAAAGGGTCCTTAGGAAATCACAAGTTTTGCCTACAAAGAATCCCCAGATCACTGTGCAGGAAATTTTCTTTTACATAAGATGTCAAATGGTCAGGGCAGTTGGCAAACAGACAGGTCAGAAACTGGGTACTCATAACTATAGAACATCTTTACATTTAACCGCAACCTACAAACCTTTTTGGTCAGGAAAAGTGTGATAGATCCCTAAGTAGGCTGGGACAAAGGGTATTGGCTAAGAAGTAAGAACATTGGTGCGCACTGTCCCTTTAAAGGGAACAAGCACTAGAGGCAGAACTTAAGGTCCCAGTGGCCAGAGATTGGTGGCATTCATTTTGCATAGTGACGCTGGAAAGAGCATGGCAGGTGGGAAAAGAACCGCAGCAGGGGAGCTTGTCAGGAAAAAAAAATATGTTGGTATCTAACTATGTATAATGGCATTATTTGGTGGTTAAAACATGTATGCAATAGTGTCAATTAATTTAGTCATACAGCAGAAGGTCACAAGCCAAATGTGTTGCCCTACGATGAAGATCACTGATCTTGACTGTCTGACTTTCTATCTAAAAATACAGATAGACCAGGGTAAGATTCCGAAATAACATTTTATAAAAAAAATACTAGAAACTTTCTGCAAAAAAAATACAAAAGTTAAAAGTTTTATTTATAAGTATTTTTTTTATTATTATTTAATTACTCTAAGGAATACCTTTAGTGCTGGTGAAATAACACGCTCTGAATGACATCTGTGCCGTCACTCAGTTCTCCTGCCTAATTCTGAAAACCAACTTCCAAATACAAGAAAAACTATTTCCAACTGCCCCTTGGTATGTTTTCCATCAATCAACAATCAGGAATTCCTGACAAAAAATTGAGCTTAAGCCCCAAACAAACACATAAATAATAGAAAGAGAACATGGACGCGAAGAGCTTGAGCGCTCAGGCAAGCGTGTCCATTTCATTTGGCGTACATGTCTCTCCGTTCCCCAGAACTCTCCTCTGTCCATTGTGTTTTTTTCTATTTTCTGGCAGCTGATAAAGTTAAGCAAAAGGATAATATTATTTCTTATTTTCTTGTAGTACATTGTTCTGCGTAACCCTTTAAATTCTGGATAGTCTAACCGCAACAAGCTTGCGAATCGGAGGTTTTGACGTTGTTATTCTCCTGTTTGAAGCCCAGTGGGTTATGGTCATTGGCATGTCACTTAATCTCTTTACACCATGTGTATAATACATGGACTGTAGTCTCTAGCGAGCAGTAATTCCCAACCTGCATCATTCTTTGAGCAGCCTACTATGGACAGACGTCAAGTGTAAACCTGATGAAAAGCTTGCTTCTTACTAATACTGACGTACATTCCCCAACTTTTTTTTTTCCTTTTGGCATTTCGTAGGCTTTTACTATTTGCTATGGCTGAATAACACTGTAATAAAATTTACCGGGACTGGCCAATTCTCATTCCTGTAAAAATAATCAGGATTTTTTACTAAAAAAAAAGGGGACATAGATGAAAAGGTGCAAAAAATGTGCTAATGCATGACAAGAATTATGAGTAACATAACAGTAGCTTGTCCAGAACATAAAAGCCGGACGTTTTTGTCAATATTAGTCACGTCCTTTTATTCCCTCTTTCCAAAGAAATGGAGGCACTGTGTAGGAAGAATATAAAAGTTCTTATTTTGTTCCATCTACTTACTGCATATTACTACATATTATGAGGTCTTGATAGGGTTGGTATGTAGAGTTTTCAAACCCAATAGGCTGTAGGCCAGACATGGGACAACGTACAGTGACGTAGAGGTTTTCCAAGATAGTATATTTAAATGGGAATCTATAAGTGGCCAATCGCCAATCATTCTAGTATATGTGCCATTAGATTGCCCATGTCCATCATATATTCCATACATCTATGTTAGATCCCACTACTCTCTACCCAGATCTGTTTTGAGGGTGTTTTCCCTGGATCCTATCTTAATCTTGGTCAATTTTCCATTCATAAAGAGCAGTCAAAATCAGCTAGTTTTCCAGGATGCTCAATTAGACGAAGTAGAGGACCTGAACTACGGATGTGTCCACCTTTTTTTTTTTTAGTAGGGGGAGGGGGGAGGGAGAGCCTATCGGCAACAAATGGCATAGTTTAAGTCATTCTTTGAATGTATACTTTTTTTGCATTTTGCAGCTTATATCTGGTCTGGAGCTCTTTGCAAGATTCTAGAATGTATAATAGGAAGCTGCAGACATTGTGCTCCGTGGACATCCAGCGTAAAGTAATTTGAATGTAAATAAGGCGATGGCCATTTACCTTTAACCAGAAGTGACAGAAATTGTGTTCAACCTGAAATTGGTAAATTACCGGTCCACAATCAGATGCATAGACCCATACATTGATTTATGTATTTACATAGTTAGTGAAATGGGTTAATTATTCCAGACTTAACATACCATATATGTCCGTTTAGTTTATTGCCTCTTAGTTGTTTGTTCTCCATGATGCACAAGTAGTGTGTCAGTGATCAGTATGAAAGTATATGGAGAACAAAACATCAAAGCCTCGGCTAAACAATGACTCACACCACACAACTTTTCCATCTTTATAAAATGACATTGTGGCTAAATCCAACCATTACATATGAGATCTTTTTCCCAACTCCACCATGCACAACTAATCTAAGTCACTGTCAGACACTTCTAGAGATGATCGAACGGGGCCGAGGTTCAGGTTCGTACAAGTACGCCTGGAAAACAGGGATACAGCCTAGGTAATAGGTTGTATTCCTGTTTTCCAGGCAGTACTCAGGCTGTCTCCCTCTTCCTCACAGAACAGGAAGGCAGCGGGAGTCAAATGCCAATGGTTTGGGTTTGTACGAACCTTAACCTCGGCCCTGTTTGATCATCTGTAGACACCTCAAGTGTAAGTATTCTCCAAGGGACAAAAGATCAGCCGTTGAGAAATTGTTCTCCCCTCTTTCCCCAATGGCAAATATCAGGGATTAATCAGATTAAATTATCATGTTAGTGGGTTTAGCCTTTCCTTTTATCTAATGTGTATGACCATCCTAGTTTCTAGTTGATGGTACTTGCCCAAGTTAAAGTAACATCTGAAACTTACCCTACTCTTGTGGTATATGTTGAAACACCAGCTAAATCATTTGTTGATGTATACTGCTGTATATCCACACCAGACGCGTAGGATTCAATGGGTGAAACACCCACAAGTTGCAGAACGAGAGTGCTGTATTCACAAATGTGGTCCAATCATTCTGCATTTGAATACCGGTGTCTGGAAAAGTTAGATGCAGCCCTAGTGAGTCTGGGAAAACATAGATACAGCCTATGGCCTATGGCCGTATCCATGTTTTGCCTAACTCCTTAGGGCTGCATCTAACTTTTTCAGGCACCAGTATTCTGTGTGTGGTATACTGTATGTTGCCCAATTTTCTGATGTAGGTTACTTTATGGTAGTGAACTTAGCCCTACTGACCACGTTTTGGGTATTTCCCTTACTGGTACATTGTTTCACGCAGGATATTTGTCTTCTTATATTGTGCTGTGCCCCATTGTATTATAAAACTTTTAACTGGGTTCAAAGTGATACACATATCACTTGCCCACAAGCCAAAATGTTGCACTACATCTTAAAGGTCAAGTATCAGGTACAATGCTTTTTTTTTATTTTTTATATATATATATTCCTCGATTGGCGCCAGCATGGGGATCCCGGTGGCATGGTCCCTTTTTTTAAAACGCAGCTCGATTCCCGCTCTCAGCGCCTTTCTTTTCCTGTGCACCAGCCCAGCTCGATGCATTGGAGGTGGGCCCAGCACCCCCGTGTCACGATATCCCCTCTGTGACGTGCCTCTATTAGAATCAATGGGGCCCGTCACAGAGGGGAGGGAATATTGTAAGGCTGGGTGGTGCCAGGCTCACCTCCAGTACCTAGAGCTGGGCCAGTGCACGGGAAAAGAACAGCACCAAGCAAGGGAATCCGGCGGTGTTTTGAGAAAGGAATTGCGCCACTGGGATCCCTATGCCGTCTTCAATCAGGTAATGTAAAGAAAAGCAACAACAATGTACCTGATGGTACATTCGCTTTAACTTTTTTGTAAAAGAAGTTGTCTTCAAGGCCATACTTGGATGTCTTTGGAAATTGACTAATTTGTCTAATATGTCAGGAATGTATGGTTGGCCGTAGTAGGCTGCAGCTTCTGGGCACCTTACCATGTTTACAGTCAAGTGCTTGTATGTTACAGCGAGTTAGCATTCCTAAATATTTGTATGCCTTTCAGCAGTGCAGTAATGTAATCTACATGACTGAAACTTGATGCCACACTGTGAAAAAGTAAATTATTCAACATGACTCATTCTGCCGGTTTTCAAAATTTGCCTGAAATTACAGTAATTTAAAGCCTGGGTTTTGGTTGCTTTTCTCAAATCTGTCACTTCTCATCTAGCGTGAAACAAGCTGTTAAGTTGAGAATTAAATAAATGCCTGAACGCTGAATCAGTTCTGGCAGAACCCCTTACAAATCAGTTTTTATACTTTCATCTAAATAGCAGGTTTGGTCCTTTAAACTATTTTTAAATATGCTCTATGGCTCTTTACCCTTTACCGGGGGCGAGAAAACATAGTATTAAAAGAAAAAAATCCTGGAAATGTGAATCTGCACATATAGGATGTTCTGTCACATATTTGAAATTTCAGAACGTGCAATGTTACTGACAAACATGGTGTTAAATCGTAGACTATCACGATGAAATAGATATCACATTGACATATGTTATCGAAAACAGGTTTTTACAGATCTCTGTGGAGGGTGTTGTGCACATTGGATTTGGTGAAACTTTTTAAGAGTTGTAGTAATACTGTTTTGTTGGTAGAATTTTCCTTCTGTTTTTTATTAGAACTGTGGGTGGTCTCATCTGTTGAGTTTGGATATTATGCCCACCAGGGTAAATATGGAACAGAACTACATTGATAATAATTTCCATATGGTCACATGCTACCAAACAGTGTCAGGCTTGGGTCACTTGAGTAGAAGATGTCCATGTCCAACTATAATTCCTTGTCGTGTCGCAATAGGCACATTTGAGTTAGACTTTGGAGCAAAAAAGGGACACCCTGGTATTTGCCTATTTGTTTCCCAATACTTGCAACCAAGTGGGTCTCAAAGGGCTATGTATCAGGGTTATTTGGTGATCTCCTAACTGGGAGGCTCCCCTTGGCAACAGGTTTCCTTCCCTGGAGGGATATCTGGCTATTCCCGTGTTTTGAGACTCGAAACTGAGGCTCCACTGACCCCTGTCCACCTTTAATTGCAACCTGAATCAAACCCGAAGAGCAACAAATAGTTGACTCTAAATCAGCTTTGAATGGGTTTATGCAATGCTCCCCTACCATGCAGTGTTCACCTCTAGTGCAGTTTTCTGCCATTCCTGCTTTGTGTCCTTCCATAGGCCATCACCTTGTTCTCATCCCAAACATCTTTTCCTTTTAGCGCTCGGATGTTAAAGTTCCTTAGATTCCTCTACTGTGGATGTTAGTTTTCTGTATTGTGGTGTTGACCTTAACTGCTTTCTGACAGTTTCCTTCCATCTGCTGCTGTCTGACATTACCTTCTGCCTATATACTGTTGTGCAAAACTGTGCCTGCCCTGACTTTTTGCCTGTGGACTAGTAGGCAAGAACTCTGCCCTTAGCTTGCATGATCTGCTGCATTGGTATAGCAAATGGATGCCTTCTGCCCATCTACTTGTCTGATGTTGCTAATGGCAAATATTATGGGGGCAATAACCTGGAGGTATGCTGTAGGAAAATCCACACCCCCTTGCAGAGAATTAGGAAGAACTCACAATCTCTTATGCTCTTTTCCAGGTTCAACCCATTGAGTCCACATTCCCAATAAGCCCCATATAAGACTGTTTTCCATTTGGCCTTTCAGACTTTTTGCTATTGGGCCCACCAGAGGTCCTTGTCAACAGTTTTGATCGGTCTGGGTCAGTGTTCAGACCTGTACCGATCGGGAGATAGAGCCAGGAGAAGACAGGCTATGCACAATCCTCTTCTGGCTCTGTCACACGATGACATGATTGGGCTCTTGATGTAGGTCTATGAAGCCAACTCTTTTTCACTGACACAGAACGGGGAGTGAACCCTGCTGCAGCATGCTCCTCTCCCCCTTCCTTCTGATGATCGGTACGGGTCTGAACACTCTGACCCGAACAGATGAAAACTTTTGGCATGTCTCTATGAAATGTCAAAAGTTTTTATGATGACTGGTGCGCTTTAAAACCCACCACAACTGGTAGATTTATTAAGCAAACCATTATTATTTGCCGGGTTTTCTAGTCTATTAAAAAAAAACAGACAGCATAACTGCTTAAAATTGAAGCATGGTTAGGAACTGGAGCCCATTATCTCTCTCGAACGAAACCTTATGTGACCATTTGGAGGCAAGGAGACATGCTGCTCTAAAAAACATCTTAGCCACATGAATTTTTAAAATCAATGTTATCTAATGTCACCGATGCTCAATATTGTGGATACTTGCCGTCTTTTATTTCTGGGATCTCTATATTTCTCTTTCCTTGGGGGGGGGGGGGGGGGGGGGGGAATATGATTAGCTTAACCATGGGCCCCAGGCTGTTCACCAAGCTTGGGCCCCCCCAACCTACTGTAACTATGGCGACACTAGCTTTAGTCTTTTTCCTCCATGATGCAGCCTGTAAAGGACCTGGGGTGACATCATTGTCACATGATAAGGTCCTTCAATATATTCTCTAATGTTACTGCATTGTCTCCTGGCTGAAGTTTTGCCCTAATTTGTGCAAAATTGCAGTAAAAAGCAGCGATTTTTATGCAAATCGTGGCCGAACTGTAGCCTGGAGATAATACACCACTAAAAGTAAAAGTCTGTTTGGGGCCATGGGCCCCCCAGGAGCTCAGGGCCCTGGGCTACCGCCCGAAACGGACTTATTATTGTCCGCTACTGCTGGGCATATAAGACGACCCCTGACATTTAAGAAGATTGTCAGGGGTTTGCCTTATACGCAGCCCTGCCGTTAGGCAGGGGTTAACTGCAGCTAAATAAAAAAAAAACTGTTAACTCACCTGGGGCCCGTTCCCGGCGCAGGCAGTGTGACGTACACTGCCTGCGTCGGGGACCCCCGAAGCTCTCCCGAGCAGCGGAGTGTCTCATAGGAGAAGCTCGGAGAGGTTTGGCTGCCAGGAGAGCTTCGGGAGAGTGACAGAGGCTTCAGGTACTTCCGGAACCTCCATCATTCTCCTGAAGCTCTCTCAGCAGCCTAACCTCTCCGATGAGATGCTCGGCTGTTTAGGGGAGCTTCGGAGATCCCCGGCGCAGTCATTGTACGTCACACTGCCAGCGCGGGAATGGGCCAGGAGACGCACGGAGGTCGGGAACGGGCCCCAGGTAAGTTAACAGTTTTTTTTTTTTTTATAATGGTCGCCCCATATGGTGGGGATGCGGCCATTTTTGAGCCCCCCACCGTATGGGGCAACTATACCCGGCGTATAAGACTACCCCAACTTTTAAGAAGATTTTTCGGGGTTAAAAAGTCGTCTTATACGCCGGAAAATACGGTAATCACAAATTATCAATGATTTAGAACATATCATCATAATAATAATTTTTAAAAAATAGCCTGCCCCATGTCTCCATCGGTGGCAGAATGCAGCATTGTGATTTTTACTATTGATCAGTTGTACTCTTGTTTCGGGGTCGTGACATAAGAACAGATTTATAGATCGCTCCTCCAATTTCTGTTTTCCCTGCTGGCGACCAGAACTGTATAGGAGGAAGGCAGGTGGTCGGGTGCAGATTGCATCATTCATGTAATATAGGATGGATATATGATACTTCAGTCAAAGTTATGAGTCAAGGGGAAAAAAAAGAAGGCGCTTTATAGGTATAAACCAAATCCACTAGGGGTGTGATACAAATAGTAAAAAGCAGTCTATTATCACATCTTAAAAACGTGGTTTTCCATAAAGGGACCCAACTGGTTTCAACTCACACCTTCCTGACCACACTCACACATGTAACGCACTTGGTGGGGGACTCCCACTCCCTTCCATATGTCTCTTGCTTTGTTGTGATGGTTCTCATTTATTTTAGAAATGGGCAGCCGTTCAGCGTGTGATATCCTTCTCCTATAATACAAAGCCATGTTTACAACAATTTCACGCTCAACATCTGCACCAAACATTATGTCACACAAACACATATAGGGCTATAACATTGCATACCTTCATTTTACTGTATATAGAATAACAAGGGAAACAGAATGGTTTCATGCTGGGGGTGTAGTGAAAATCTCTAGTAGCGCACTAGCCGGGCCGTCTCACCTGTGATTTTTGGCTTCTATCAGAGGACAGTGGTTGACCACCCACTCAAGAGGTTGTCTATGAAGCTAAGCAGTCACAGGCTATAAAGATGCAGTTACATGGCTGGGATCACACAGAGCGGCCAGAGTTGAGGTGAAGCCACAGGACTTATTAGAACATCAGAAGGAGCTGCAAAAATCTGTGTTTGCTAGAATGGACCATTTGGGAGTCCAGGGTGTTTTACTCACTGAGCATTTCCTAGACTAGATTCACGCAATTTAGTTCACAAAGCATTGCTTAAGGCCCTATTAGACAAAGCAATTAATGGCCGTATTCGTTAGTAGAAGACAATGATCAGCAGACATGCACGATGTCAGCTGATCGTTGTCTTTCAACAGACTGAAACGCTAACTATCAGCCTGGTAACAATCTGCTGCCGTCGGCCCGCGTAATAGGAGCAGCAGACCGTTGCTGTCCCCTATGGGCTACCCGGATGATCTGACGATTGCCTGGGTAGCCCTCTGCAAATCTCCGAGGCTTTTAACTGCTCCTCCTCGCTATTACATGCGCCGACAACGGGCAGGGGAACGAGGAGCAAACGAGCACTGACCCGACAGGTCGGCGCTTGCTTGCTCTCCACATCGCTTTATACTGGATTCATGCAGTTTAGCTCCCAAAGCATTGTCTAGAGTGGAGCCAAGCTGTTTAACTCACAAAGCATTGCCTAGGGTGGAGACTTTTTATATTATTCCCGCCCCCTTTTCCCCGGCGCACGCCTCTTAGTGAATCTGGCCGGCCGGGCTCCCGAACCTGCGCCCGGCGTACTAATTCTACACCTGCTTTCAGCAGGTGTAGATTTGGATCATTTACACCTGCGAGCAGGTGTAAATCATGATAAATGAGGGGCGGGAGGAGGCCAGGCCTCCTCCCCGCCTTGCCACGCCCCCCCCCAAGCTCCCCCAGCCCGCCCATTGGGCGAGCGGGGCATACGGCAGGCGAACGCCAGGGAGAAGGGGTGAATCTGGTGAATCCTTGGGCGGACCGTTCATAAATGTCCCTCATTCTGTTTAACTCACAGAGCATTGCCTAGAGTGGAGCCATGCTGTTTAGCTCACAAAGCATTGCTTAAACTGGATTCATGCTGTCAACTCACAAAGCATTGTCTGGACAGTTCCTGTCATGCACAGGGGTGGCAGCGGAAAGCACTATGTCAGACTGTAAAGAATACACCACTTCCTGCTGGTCATACAGCAGTTGATTTAAAAACTTTTTTGCTAAAGAGTTCCCCTTGAAGACAGCCCATTTTATATGTCTAATTGGAACATAACAATGTTATATGTTTTAGAAGGGCAGAATGTTAAAGGGACAGATCTTTATTTTTAGTTTCTGGAATACCCCTTTAATGGGACCCCCATATACACGCTAGTTACAGGTTATTTACAATAATGTAAACCCATTTTACGATATAGCTGTATTTGCTCTGTACATTCTTCTTCCGTGTTCCCATCTACACATCAACCTGTGATTTCTGTAGATTGGTAACAATGCAGAACTGTTCCCGTCCCCCAGTATAAAGCAGAGGCAGCGGTTTTGGGTGTCGCACTTACAATACATAACTCATATTCACAACCCTTTATACTGATATACGTCAGGCAACAAAAATCCGCCGGCTGTGACTCCACATTATAATAATCAATTGTAACATAAAAAATAAATTGTGTTACGAAATCGAGTTGAGTGTTTTAGTATTAGTTTGTTGTGTATCTTTGGAACGCTCGCATAAATTTTACTTTCCAAGTCCACATAAATAAAATAAGATTTACTCGGTCGGCACAATCTTTGTTCCCGCGTTTATTTTTTATGTGCCACTTGTTCCTAAGAAGGTTTCTGCACCTGCGAACAACAGGAAGATATTTATGTAATTTACTACTAAGTGTTATGCACACCGCAAAGTCACCGGCACTGGCACTATATGGCGGCACATGTATTGTCATTGCCTTTACTACTTGTGTCAAAGTATAATCTATTTCTATCAGTGGCGGATTAAATGTACCCTGGGCCCCGGGCTGTCCACCCAACCTGCCCCCCCCTCCTGGTAAATCTGCCCACATTATAATCCACTACTGCCTCCCCCCCCCCATGCTGTCTCCAATAAACACTGCCTGCCTCCCCTCCCTGCTGGCCCCAATAAACATAATGTTTGGTCCCTTGATGCACAGAGGATGTTAGGAGAGGAGGGTACTGATCTTATAGGAGAGGACACAGCAGCACAGAGGATGTCAGGAGAGGAGGGGGCTGATACTATAGGAGAGGACACAACAGCACAGAGGATGTCAGGAGAGGAGGGGGCTGATCTTATAGGAGAGGACACAGCAGCACAGAGGATGTCAGGAGAGGAGGGTGCTGATCTTATAGGGGAGGTCACAGCAGCATAGAGGATGTCAGGAGAGGAGGGTGCTGATCTTATAGGGGAGGTCACAGCAGCACAGAGGATGTCAGGAGAGGAGGGTGCTGAGCTTATAGGAAAGGTCACAACAGCACAGAGGATGTCAGGAGAGGAGGGGGCTGATCTTATAGGAGAGGTCACAGCAGCACAGAGGATGTCAGGAGAGGAGGGGGCTGATCTTATAGGAGAGGTCACAGCAGCACAGAGGATGTCAGGAGAGGAGGGTGCTGAGCTTATAGGAGAGGTCACAGCAGCACAGAGGATGTCAGGAGAGGAGGGTGCTGAGCTTATAGGAGAGGTCACAGCAGCACAGAGGATGTCAGGAGAGGAGGGTGGTGATCTTATAAGGGAGGTCGCAGGGTCCCAGCAGCACAGAGGATGTCAGGAGAGGAGGGTGCTAATCTTATAGGGGAAGTCCCAGCGTCCCAGCAGCACAGAGGATGTCAGGAGAGGAGGGTGCTGATCTTATAGGGGAGGTCACAGCAGCGGAGAGGAGGGTGCTGATCTTATAGTGGAGGTCACAGCAGCACAGAGGATGTCAGGAGAGTAGGGTGCTAATCCTATTGGAGATGGTCCCCCTCTTCCCCCCTTATAGATGGTCCCCCTCTTCCCCCCCCTTATAGATGGTCCCCCTCTTCCCCCCTTATAGATGGTCCCCCTCTTCCCCCCCTTATAGATGGTCCCCCTCTTCCCCCTCTAAATCAGGGGGGCATGATGAACTTTTCATGGTCTTAGAAAAGATCATCCCAGCCAGTACTGCAGTACGGCCGGGATGCAGATTCCTGATGCGCGCCCACATCAGAACTCTCCACAGCACACTGTGGAGCGTGCGGCTGGAGCTGCTTGCTCCACAGTGTGCACTGACAGGGCTTTTTGCGGCCGCTATTCAATGAATAGCGGCCGCAGAAAACCGACTTTTCAGTTTTCCACAGCGCCGCTAGGGATCCCAGCCGGATTCCGGCCGGAGATTTATCAAACATGGAGTAAAGTGAAACTGGCTCAGTTGCCCCCAGCAACCAATCAGATCCCACCTTTCATTTTCCAAAGAGTCTGTGAGGAATGAAAGGGGGAATCTGATTGGTTGCTAGGGGCAACTGAGCCAGTTTCACTTTACACCATGTTTGATAAATCTCCCCCTATGTATATACACTCCGGCCGGGATTCCCTGAGAAGGAAGCACTATGTAAGTTTTGCGGGTTTTACGTTGTGTGAACATAGCCATACACTGCATCATTTAGTCATAGTGCTTAAACTGCTCATACATGGATCAGTTGTGTAAGCCTCCAAATGGAGAAGGCTCCAGGACATTTGCCCCATTCACTCCATCTATAATCTGGCCCTGCGTTCCATAGTTGATGACACATTTTAATAAAAATAAATCTTTTTTCTACACAATCCCTTTATCTATCACATTTAATATTTCAGTGTGAAATATGCTCTACATGTTTCTCCTATTTAGGGAGCCCCTGACCTTAGGGATGGCTCTATGATGTCACTCTCCGAGGAAACCAGTACTTGAATTCATTCTTTTCTTTAGGGAGTGGGCGTCAGAACTTTTTGATTGACAGTTCCCCCCCATGAGTCCCAAAAGGCAAAAGGCAAAATAACCTCCTTACTATGAAGGAAAAACAAAGATGGACAAATGTTTGTGTTCTGCATGATTACACCTGTTCAAGGAAGTCAATTACGGCGCTAAATTGTTTACAAAATGAATTGTGCCGTCCAATATAGGCTGCCCGTTTAATTGATACAATTTGATTGCATTTATTTCATGAATTTTATCCATATATCTAATCTTATTTTCCGTTTAATACATTGGAATCCTATTTTGTTAGAGCTTGGCAGAAATGAAAAGAGCCACAGAAGGCCTCAACAGCGGTAATTAGCAGCAACATCTGCAGCGATGCATGACTAAAAGTGATGGATGGTGCACCGCGCTGACAGGGCCACAGTTTTTCATTCTGCAGCCGGGATGGTGGCCCATAGCCGGCTGTCATTTTGACAGTCACATGGCCACATATTTTTGTAAAGAAAAATCCACACAGCATGATTTGATGCTCAGTCATGGAGCTGACTAACAGGACGAGACAGAACAAAAGAATTGTCCCTGGTCTCTCCGCAACAAAAAGACAAATGCCAAACAAAATATTGTGATTAAAGGGTTTAAAACGCAAGCTTTTTTTTTTTTTAATATTACTATTTGTTTATACAATCAAACACACCTATACTGTTTTTATTCTTAATCTTCTTTTACTAAAAATTAAAATAAAAAAATTAAATTAAAAGAAAAAAAAAAAGAAAAAAAGAAAAATTATGTGTTTGTGTTTTATAGATTATTTAAAACACAACAGGCATGGAGGAAATACTGTAAATGGTTATCCCACCAATCAGTGGATTCACTCGGTCCGATAGGAACCTTCATGCTCCGAGGATCCAGAGCACAAAATACTCACAACTGCCTTCTTGACATATATTTCTTTTATTTTCATGGTACGTTATATGCTGAAGCTCACAGCTGATGCATTATCAGACACGGACGCCCAGGTACGTCCTCACCGCGGACGTTTCGGAGGACATAAACTCCTCTTCCTCAACATGAAAAAAGTTTAACTTTTTTTTAATGCTTTTCATTTTTTGGTTCCCTGAATATATAAAGAAAACTTATTACTATTACAATGATTACCGTATATATGTTAGGATATTTTTGTATACCAACCCTTTAGTTTTGTTCATTACTACTATTGAGATACATGCAGGTACAATATCATTTTCTAGGATCTGGTCATGTGTCAAGTCTGATTCGCTCAAAGTTTAGTAAATTTAAAGGGACTATGTCAGCTGTAATTCACCTTCCAAACTGCTGACACTATTAGGTGGCTGTTAGGGCAAGGAGACACATAGTACCTTTCATATATCCATCTGTGCTACCAGAATGTAGAGAAATGCTTTTATTCTCATGCACAAAGTCAAAGAGGCATTCCCAACTCCTCAACTTCTGCAAGCCGGAAGCTTCCTTCAGGTACTGAGGGGGGAAGGGGGGAAATAAGATGTTACAGCTTGTTCGTCGTCAAGACCTCAGGAAAGCTTTTTTGACGCTTTTAGCTATAGAATAAAAGCATTTTTCTATGTTCTGGAAGCACAGCTGAATAAATGAAAGGTACCATGTGTCTTCTTGACCTAGCAGCTATCTAACAGTGTCAGAAGTTATAAGGTATACAATAAAAACGTCTGTCATTTTGACGGTGTGTGATTACAGCAAAACTTACAATTTTGTAATGCGTAAATTAACTGGCTCTATCAAAGTTGACTGTAAGCGTCTCCCTCTCTGCTCCATGTGGGGGACCCTTCTCTTTAAAGGGGTTATCCAGTGCTACAAAAACATGGCCATCTCCAAGATGGCCACGAAGTGGGACATCTTGGAGAAGCGGTCAGTAACAACCCAAATGACTGTTACCCGCAGATGGAGGCAAGTCTGTGACAAAGTCCATGCCTATATGTCACCAGGGGCGGTCTGGAACTGGCAAGGGCTGAAGGAGGCCGGCAGGTTTTTGACGGGAGGACTTGTTTCTGGCACAGATGGTACAGGAAGCCACAAAGTCCTTGACATCTTGGAGTAGGCTAGGCCACCAGTAGTGGCGGGAGATCAGTTGCCCGGTCTTTAGAATTCCCGGATGCCCGGCCACCATAGAGGAATGACCCCATTTCAAGATCCGTCTTCGAAGCGCAAGGCGCACATAGGTCTTACCGGGAGGCAATCTTTGAAGAGTGGATGTGGCGACTGGCACTAGGCGATCATGAGGTATAATGTGGCGAGGAGAGTCCTCTTGTCCCATGACGTCAGATGCTCGGGAGAGAGCATCGGCTTTCACATTCTTCTCAGCCGGACGGAAATGGATAACGAAGTTGAAACGTGAAAAGAAAAGCGACCACCTGGCCTGCCGGGGATTGAGACGTTGGGCCGATTGGAGGTAGAGAAGGTTCTTGTGGTCCGTGTAGATATTTACCGGATGCCTAGCCCCCTCTAGGAGATGACGCCACTCCTCCAGTGCCAACTTAATCGCCAAGAGTTCTCGGTCGCCAATAGTATAGTTCCTCTCGGCAGGGGAGAAAGTCTTTGAGAAGAACCCACAGGTTCGAGTTTTGCCTGATGCGTCCCTTTGCGAGAGGACGGCTCCAGCGCCTACTGAAGATGCGTCGACCTCAAGTGAAAACTGCTTGGTGGCATCTGGGCGAACTAGCGCAGGAGCAGAAGCAAAGGCTGACTTTAGGCTAGTGAAGGCTTGCTCGGCCTCAGGTGGCCAATGCCTGGGATCCGCCTTCTTCTTAGTGAGGGCCACGATGGGTGCGACCAGGGTAGAGAAGTGTGGGATGAACTGCCGATAGTAGTTGGCAAATCCTAGGAGACGTTGGATAGCTCTGAGTCCCACAGGACGTGGCCACTGGAGAGACAGCTGAGAGCTTGGCCGGATCCATTTGTAGACCCTGGTTGGAGACGATATACCCAAGAAACGGAAGACTGCGCTGATGGAAAACGCACTTCTCTAGCTTGGCGTACAGATGATTGGCCTGTAGTCTTCGTAGGACCTGACGTACTTGTGTCACGTGAGTCTGCTGGTCAGGGGAGAAGACCAAAATGTCGTCAAGATAGACAATGACGCAGACATAGAGGAGGTCTCGGAAGATGTCGTTAACGAATTCCTGAAAAACCGCTGGGGCATTGCATAGGCCGAATGGCATGACCAGGTATTTGTAGTGCCCATCTCTGGTGTTAAAAGCGGTCTTCCATTCGTCTCCTTCACGAATACGGATTAAATTGTACGCTCCCCTGAGGTCCAGCTTAGAGAAGATCTTGGCTCCACGGAGGCGGTCGAATAGTTCAGGGATAAGTGGAAGAGGATAACGGTTCTTGTCGGTCACCTTATTTAGGCCCCTGTAGTCTATGCATGGGCGAAGAGAACCGTCCTTCTTCTGTACAAAGAAGAATCCTGCGCCAGCAGGGGATGTGGATTTGCGAATGAAACCCTTCTGTAGGTTCTCCCGGATGTAGGAAGACATGGCCTCAGTCTCGGGCACGGAGAGAGGGTACACCCGACCTTGTGGAGGAGAAGTTCCAGGAAGGAGGTCTATGGGACAATCATATGTCCAGTGAGGAGGTAGAGAGTCCACCTCTTTGACAGAAAAGACGTCAGCCAAGTCTTGGTATTCTGCCGGTAGGCCGGGTAGAGGCTTGACGGAGTCAGGTGACGTCACAGAGCACTTGGGCTGAGGAAGCTTCAGACACCGGTTAGGACAGTCCAGACCCCAACTGAGAATCTCCTCTGTTCTCCAGTCTAGCTTAGGGGTATGTAATTGCAGCCAAGGTAGACCCAGCAGGATGTCGGAAGAGGAATGGCGCAAGATGTAGAAGGAGATCTTCTCCTGATGCAAAGCGCCCACCTGGAGGACTAGAGGTGCAGTCTGGTAGAGCACAGCTTCAGCAAGAGTCTTGCCCGTGACCGAGGAGATAGACAGGGATCGGGCTAGCTGGATCACGGGTAGCCGCCAACTTTGGACCAAGGTAGCTGCAATGAAACTGCCCGCAGACCCGGAGTCGATGAAGGCAGTAGTCTGGTGAATTTGTCCTGAGGGTGTCTGGATGGAAACTGGCATAGACAATCTTGGAGAGGTGGCACTCACACCTAGGGAGGCCTCTCCTACCGGACCTAGGTGTGAGCGTTTCCCGGACACTGAGGACGTTGGGGACATCTCTGCCGGAAGTGATCAGAGCCACCGCAATAGAGACAGAGATTCAGCTCTAGTCGGCGAGCCCTCTCATGAGGAGTCAGGCGAACTCGTTCTACTTGCATTGGAATCTCAGGAGTCGACTGGGGTACAGGAGCAACAGGATTCTGGAAAAGCGGTGCTAGGCGGTGATGGCGACGGGGCAGGTTTAGTCGCCGTTCTTGCCGGACCTCCTCCTCTCTCTCGGAAAATCGGTTGTCGACTCTGGTAGCCAGTAGGATTAGATCGTTCAGAGATGTAGGGAGAGCACTTCTTTCACCCGACTGGATAGGCCCTTCTTGAAGGTGGCTATTAGAGCGGCCTCATTCCAGTCTTATTCAGCTGCCAGGGTCACCAACAGAGGAGCTCCCTTGAGATAGGTTGAGGAGAGCAGTCTCAGCTGAAGTAGCACGGGCAGGTTCCTCAAAGACGGAGCGAAACTCGGCCAGGAAAGTTCGGAGATTGGCAGCAACAGGATCATCTTGGTCCCACAGCGGCGTGGCCCAGGCCAGAGCTCTACCCTCCAATAGGCTGATGATGAAAGCCACTTTAGAGCGCTCGGTGGGAAACTGACTATTTAAAGGTTCAATATGCATGGTGCATTGAGTCAGGAATCCCCTGCACAACTTGGGATCGCCTCCATATTTACTCGGGAGAGCCAGTCGAAGTCTCGAGGAGGCTGCAGGTGGTGGTGAGCGCCGAGCTGTAGTATGCTGCTGTAAGGCGGCAGTCAGTTGCTGGATCTGCTGCGACTGTTGCTGGATTTGTTGAGCCTGTTGAGCGACCACTCTGGCTACGTCACGGAGATCAGGCACCTCGCTGGGATCCATTGTTGGAGCCTACTGTAACGCCTGGAATAGTGGATCCACTGAACCGTCACTAGTGATGGCACTAACCTCACCAGGGAGAGTCTAAGGGGCCGCTGGTTTTCACCAGAGCCCGCCGCAAGGCGGGATGGACTTGCTGCGGCAGGCGACCCCCAGGTCGCTACCCCTGGCTTGGTTGCTAGTGACGGCAGGCGAGGTGTGGCAGGAGCAGTAGGCAGTAGTGCAGGCAGAGGTCTGTAGGCGTGATCGCAGGTGGCGGACAGGACTCAGGAACAATGGGGAGGCAGCGGGCAAGGACTAGGGACAAGGACTGCGGACAGGAACAATTAACAAGGACTACGGTCAGGAACAATAGGGAGCTGGGCCAAACGCTAAGGGAAGCATGCAGAGGCTCCAACACCTGTAGTGGGGCAGGGCTGGAATTTATAGGGAGTGATTAGTGCAACTAACCAATTAGGGGCGGACTGGCCCTTTAAATCTGAGACAGCCGGCGCGCGTGCACTCTAGGAGGCGGGGCGCGCGGGACGGCACAGACGGAGACAGGGGCAAGGTAAGGCGCCCCCCGGGGCCGAACAGGTAGCAGTGCCGGGTCCCTGCACAAGGACCCCGGCAACTGCATGGGGGAGAGGGAGGTCGCGGTGGCGGCCCGGAGCACGGGACGCCGTCGCGGCCGTGACACTACTGTTGTCTCCAGTTCAGGTGTGGTTTACAATTAAGCTCCATTTACTTCAATGGAACTAAGTTTCAAACTGGAGACAACAGTAGGGGGAAAGTGGCCATGTTTTTGTAGCGCTGGATAACCCCTTTAATGTCTACAGTATGTTGGTTTGTGGATAGAGGTTGTTTATATGAGACCATCTACAGTACTTAAAGAGATTCTCTGGTTGGAGAAAGAGTAAGGCCCCTTTCACACATCTGCTCAGGACATGAGGACCCATTCGTTTCTTGTGGCCCCATTCAAATGTGCGTGTTATGGATGTGTGTTGGGGCCAGGATCCATGCCACAAAAAATACTGGTGAGCCATATCTTTGTGCAGCAACAATTCCTTATGGGGAATGAAGGGGTCCATGCCACTGTGGACGCATTACTGACAGCTGGAGGTGCACACGCATAGTGCTGCCCGTAGATATGATCCGCGGCTGCGGACATCGCTACTTATGTGTGAATGTGGCCTAACATTCCTGGAACTCTGCCTCTGCCCCAGTCCCATCTCAGAAGTTATATTGTGGGGGCAGGTACTAAATGGTTATCATACAGAAAAAAAGCACACCTGCATTGGCCCCCAATAGGCATCTGATGTTGCTGACTAGAGATGAGCGAACCTCGAGCATGCTCGAGTCCATCCGAACCCGATCGTTCGGCATTTGATTAGCGGTGGCTGCTGAAGTTGGATAAAGCCCTAAGACTCTGTGGAAATCATGGATATAGTCATTGGCTGTATCCATGTTTTCCAGACAACCTTAGAGCTTTATCCAAGGTTCGCTCATCTCTAATAGGTATTGTTGTGTGTTGTAGAGTAAGTTGTGTATTGTAGAGATATCAGTTGCAAAGGTAATTGGGTGAGTATATTAGAAAAGTAACAGCTGATGAGCATAGAAAAGAACTCTTTCCAGGAAACAAAGTCTATACAACTACTGCATGATGGGAGAGAAATTATCTTTTAGCAGACGTAGATTAAAAAAACAAATGCTTCATTCAGTTTTGGTATATTTACTATAAGATTTGGTTAATATCTGTGACGGCTTCGGGTACACGTCTGTTATATGAAAATGCAAATGATATCTCAGGGTTTATCGTTGTAAACAGAAGAAAATAAGGAGAGTAAAAATCTCTGCAATGTGTTCATAGAAGAAAGAACAGTCTAGAATGTAAAGCAATATATTGTGAGAAATCCTAATATAACATTTTCAAGAATGAAATCACTTCTCACCGGGTCATGCACAGGGGGAATATATATTCTCTGTACAGACATTAGCCTTCAGACCAGAAGCCCTTTATGCTTGGCCACCAACCAACAAAAGGATTCACAAAGGAAAAAGAATTCCGTATAATAGTTAATACCCTTGCGCACTACAGTCATGGTTCAGGTTGGCTATAACACGTCTTTTTGGTGTGTTCAGCAGTCAGTACACGCACACCGGCTGGTGCTTTCATCATTTTCTAAAAAATTATTTCGGCCATAGACGTAATTTTTTTGAGTTACACTAAAACCAGTATTTTTTAGAATTGTGCGACAGTAACCAATTGTTCCATTCATTAAACAATAATTTGTAACAATATAAATGGAAATTATTACGCCTGACTGTGGACACACAATGGGTGATTAGTGTGTTTATTGTGCCGGAGCAAAATATTGGTAAAGACTCCTGATACATATTATGAAGATCCGCCGCATGTCTATAATCCTTAGCAGATTCAGTGGTTAAAGGTATCACCTGGACGTTTTTTTACTGATCAGAACCAGATATTAATTGTATTTTATTTTCTTTCTCTAATCTGCTTCAATTTTCATATTTAATATATATTTTTGTACATTATTATACAGCCAGCCATATTGTCTGAGCTATTTTAACAGCATTTACACGTATGCTTTACAGCAAGCCCTATAAACCATGGGCCACAATAGACAGGACCTGTCTCATTCAGATTAATAAGAAAGGCTTCCGGGCATGCTCAGTGACCTTTGTAGAATTCAATGTATAGGGAGGGGGAGGCTGGGTAGTGAGTACCTATATACTGGTGTCACCTGTCACTGTACTCCTGTCTGTGATGATAAGGAAGACAATGCTGGGAAATGATCTGTACAGAACAGTAAGTTTCAGCTTAGTTTAAAGCATAGTGACCAAAAGGGAAACTGCAAGATTTAGGGATTGTTTTAAAATATAGATATATACATAGAAAACAGAATCACCAACATCATGATGAAGAACAACGACAACAGGTAGCTTCGCTGTGGGGGACAGGTCAATAATGTATACTTACCTGTCTCGTTCCCCCACCGCTGCCAGATCCCGGTCCGCCCGCTCTGCATCACTGCCTGTGTTTTCATGACATATGATGACGTCCTGCTACCACCACAAAGACTCTATACTGAGCGGCCA
>NC_091461.1:26499396-26614396 GCF_027789765.1 Dendropsophus ebraccatus
TTGGAAGCATATCTTTTAAGACGACAGGGCAGGTACCAAATCACGATCATTGAGTGCAGAACCATCAAATTTAATGCAGCTGTTGGACCTCATGTGGGAGTGATATTCATGACTTGGTCCCTGCCCCCTCTTGCCTTGGAAGGTATATTTGAAAGATGTGCCGAGAGCACAGAGAAGCAGAATAGGATAACACCTTTTCTACTCACCAGACATTTACATTTACAGGGGTTCTCTGGAATTAGAAAAAACTCTCTGTTTTCTTCCAAGGACAGCGCCACACCTATCCTCAGGTTGGGTATGGTATTACAACTCTGTTCCGTTCACATCAATTCATTTGAGCTTGAGTACCACACAGAGGACAAGAACATTGCTGTTTGTGGAAGAAAAAAAACAATGTGTTTCTAACCCCTTTAAGACCTGAAAAAATATACAAACAAATGACAGACAAGCTTATTCATCAGCGTATCCCTATCAGACAAGTCAGTATTACTCAAGTCCATTGTTGCCATGTTTAAAGGAAATCTATCACTGGGTTTATGCTGCCTTAAATGAGGGCAGCATAAACTAGTGACAGAAATGCTGAACAGATCGGTGTATTACTTAGATAATTTTGTTCAGCCGTTCTCCTAATATGCAGGAGAATAGGGTTCTTGCCACACCCCTCTCCCCACCTTCCAGCTGCTGATTGACAGTTGACTGCCTATACACAGCATGAATAGATAACTGTCAATCAGCAGCTGGTGGGCAAGTTTTCTGCTTCTCATAAATAGGACTACTGGGCTCATGCACATGATGGAGAGGACTACTTATTGTCCATGTTATTCAGGAAGATATATCCAAATCAACTGCACAGAACAATGTAAGTGATACATCATTCTGTTCAGCTTCTCTGTAACTAATATATGCTACCCTTATATAGGACCTGATAACAGAGTCTCTTTAATGACACAAACAACTATCTATCTATCTATCTATCTATCATCTATCTATCTATCTGTGGCATTTATATAACTATATAGCCTCTTATAACAATAGCATACCTGCCATAGAGTTCAATAGCACTTCAGTTCATCTGTACTTAAAGGGAACCTGTTACATTAAAAATTCAGTAAGATCTTTAGGCAGCACATTATACATCAGGAGGAACTGAGCAGATTAATTTACAGTGCAGGAATAAGCATTTCTTTTAAGGGCGACCAGTTTAATCAGTTTGGGAGAACATCAAATATTAAACCTTTTTTTTTCATGTTGGAGACATTTTCATGAGGGTCAATTTAAAGGAAACCTGTCCCAATAAAAAAAATGTAGTCAGACTTATAAGCAGCATGTTATAGAGCTGAGCTAACTGATATATAGTTTTTCAGGAAAAGGTTCAGTGTATTTATTTAATTCATTTAAACCCCTACTTATTCTGGGCTAAGGAGTCCAGTGGGCGGTCCTACTCAATGATTGACAGCTGTCGCTATGCACACTCATTAAAGGGAACATTGGCAATAACTAAATAGGCCCACCCACTTGACTCCTAAGCCCAGAATGAGCTGAAGTGTAAATTAAATAATTATAATGAACCTTTATCCACAAAACTATACAGTATGTGAATTTGCTCAGCCCGACCCACTCTGTGACACACTGCCTGTGCATTAGACTGTATTTTTATTGTGACAGGTTCCCCTAAAGAGATACCCAGCAAAAATGTTTTCAAATCAACAGTTTTCAGAAAGTTACACAGATTTGTAAATTTACTTCTATTAAAAAAATCTCAAGTCTTCCCATACTTAGCAGCTGCTGTATATCCTGCAGGAAATGTTTTTTTTGTTCTTTTTTGTCTGACACAGTGCTCTCTGCTGCCACCTCTCTCCATGTCAGTAACTGTCCAGAGCAGGAAAGGTTTTTATGGGGATTTGCTACTGCTATGCACAGTTTTACAAATCTGTATAACTTTCTGATCCCAGTTGATTTTAAAACAATTTTTAATTTTCACCGGAGTACTCCTTTAGGCCAGGTTCCTAAGCATTATGACAACGGCCATTCTGTGACCCGGACAAGTCAAAGAACAGTAGGTGTCAGTAAAAGTCAACACTTCATTTATGTTGAATTGGGATGGGGGCATGTCCGTGTGCGCCCACATCCCAATTCACCATAGCGCACAATGGAAAGTGTGGCTGTAGCCGCACTCTCCATTGTGTGAACTGACAGTTCTGTGCAGCTGCTATTCAATCAATAGTGGCCGCACACAGACGTGTCAGTTTTCTGCCTGCAATCCCCACCGGAGAGTATACTATGTGTATACACTCCGGCTGGGATTCCATTCATTTTTAACGCAAAGTATCTTTCAAATTAATCACGTTCGTTGTTGTAAATTGCAATAACGGCCGTGATTAATTCAAAAAATACATTGTGTGAACATAGCCTTAAAGGACAACTCCAGAAAAAAATGTAATTCAATTTTGTCCTTTATTGAAATACCCCAACAATCACAAAATAATTTTTTTTTTTATATTTTATGTTCTCTGGCCTGTTTATGAACAAACGGTGTCTCCTCCACCATATATCACTATGCCTAAAAGGGGAATTATTTTATTATCCATACAACTATTAATGACACCACTATCTGTAGATACTGAGAGGGTCAAAATTCTAATGGTCACCATAAATCTTTCTTTCAAGTCAACTGGTCCCAGCAAGTGCCAGAGATTTTTAATTTTCTTCTATAAAAAAAAAAAATCTCCAGTCTTCTAGTACTTATCAGCTGCTGTATGTCCTGCAGGAAGTGATGCATTCTCTCCAGCCTGACACAGTGCTCTCTGCTGCCACCTCTGGCCATGTCAGGAACTACCTAGAGCAGTAGCAAATCCCCATAGAAAACCTCTTCTGATCCCCAGACTAAAAATAATACACCACTTCCTGCAAGACATAGAGCAGCTGATAATTACTTGAAGACTGGAGATTTTTTTTAATAAAAATTAATTACAAATCTCTGGCACCAGTTTATTTAAAATAATTTTTTTTGTGAACTATCCTTTTAAGGGGCAAAAATAATAATACTAATAATAATAATAATAATAATATTTATTTGTATAGTGCCAACAGATTCCGCAGCGCATTTTTTTATTTATTTACACAGTAAAGAGGTTACAATAAAATATGATAAAATTAAATTAGAATAAATAAAAATACATAAATACGAGACCTGCTCGCAAGAGTGTACAGACCACGACCTGGGGCAAGATATTTCTACTATTCTCATTCCATCATCATAGTCCCAATAGTTTTCTTTTTAGTGTTTTTTTTTTTTTTTTTTTTCTTCCCCAGTTTACTTTGTAGAATTAGAGCGGCCAATTCTGTTTCTGCTTTATCTCCTAGATGTCAGACCTTGTAGAGTTTTCTCACCAGCCCCTTACCCATACCGCGGATTCAATCGCGGTGATTCATGCCGCGGCCTCTTCAGATTGTATTTACAAAAGTGTCGGAGTAATTGGTGCTGAACAGTTCATTACCCCAAATGTCCAGGTCTGAGATGAATATTATAGGTGTCAGTTGGTTTTCATTAGCGGAACCTGTTTTCTTTTTACCTCTTTTTTTTTTCCCTGTTTGTATTGGGCTTCCTGACCAGGTGACGTGTGTTTTTCCTCCATTCACTTTTATAGTAGTGTGTGTGTGTGGGGGGGGGGGGGGGGGTAGCTGTCCTATTCCCGATTCGAGTTACGTGATTTTTTATTTTTTATTTCCAGACCCTTCCTTCTTGTTAAGGCGGCCGAACTCCACATGGCAAGTTTATCATAATTGCTTCTCTCTTCTCGGAGACAAAGTATTCATTTCTAAAGGCTAATACTACAATACTTCCTGGCAATAGGAGGTATGGGATTATGTTCCACAGCACGGAGATCTAGACCGAGATTGTCAAAGCATTTATATTCATGAGAGTGAAATCATGTTTTTAGCCTAAGTAGGCTTCCTGATTCCTTAAATAAAAGGATGTTATGTTAACACAAAGCACTTTCTTAGTCTCGAAACGGCACAAAATTCTTTAGGAAAAAAAAATAAAAATCTCCCCCCCCCCCTTCTCCCCCTTTCCTTCTTCATTGCGAGTGAAATATAGGAAAGAAATTGAGCGTTCTTGTTATTGGTCAGTTATTACACACGTAGCCTATTTATCTGCTCGGCATTATGGGATGTCACAACTTTTACTAGTGGCATATGCCATTTTCACAGCTGACTAGGCCCATATGTAGGTCAGTGACCCGATCAACCTCTCCAGTGCTAGAAAGGGCTTTGTATTCTTTTGGTTTGTTGTAGTACGGGACCCTGAGACGCTGGAGAACGTCATGCAGAATTCCATTTCTTTCAGCTTTATAAGTTTAGGAAGACGTACTCGGAGAACGTTGGCTTTTATTCTGGCACGTAGTAGCCTTGGGTTGAGTGTGCCATAGGGATTAACATGCGATATGTACATATATATAAAATGTAACATAAAACCAACATGAAAAAGTAAAGGACAGATGGGTACATAAAGAGAGGGACCCTGGCCGCGAGGACTTACAATCTACAAGGTGAGGGAAGAAACTAAATTATCCTTGTCTCCTGTATACAACTTCGACCAGTGATGCCATATGATACCATATGTGATGTCATACTGTACATAATCTATCTGCTTTTCAAAAATTAAAGGGGACTCCTGTGATTTTTTTTCTCCTTCTAAATCAACGTGTCTAAAAGTTATATAGTTTTGTAAATTACTTCCATTTAAATATTTTCCAGTCCTTATCAGCTGCTGTATGTCCTGCAGGAAGTGGTGTCTTCTCTCCAGTCTGATACAGTGCTCTCTGCTGCCACCTCTTTCCGAGAAAGGAACTGTAGCAAATCACCTAAAAAAAAACTCTCCTGCTCTAGACAGTTCTTGTCATGGACAGAGGTGGCAGCAGAGAGCACTGTGTCATACTGGGAAGAATACACCACTTCCTGCAGGACATACAGCAGTTGATAAGTACTAGAAGACTGGAGATTTTTAAATAGAAGTAAATTTGCAAATCTGACATCAGTTGATTTGAAGGAAAATCATTTTTGCCGAAGTACCCCTTTAAAATTTAGGTGACCTGTGTAAGTCCTGGCCTGATAGCAGATTTTCAACAAATGAAGAAGTGAAAGTTTGTAGTAGTCACCGAGTAGAGTAAAAAGCATACATTTTCTGGAAGAACAAAGAGGACATATATAATGGAAACTTTAAAGACAGTATGGCTGTCAGTTATGCTCATTAGACCTGTGGTCACCTGAAATGATGGGGTTAAAGGACCATATAAGATGAAGGGAGTAAAGAATCACATGGAGAATACAGTGATAGGCTATGTTCACACTACGGTAGTTCCGTAGAAATCACGGCCGTTGTTACAATGGCCGTGATTACTGCGGTACTTACATAGTGCTGCAGGCTGAGGCATGGTATACACTCCGGCCAGGCTACCTAGCGGCGCAACAAGAAACTGACATGTTAGTTTTCTGCGGCCGCAGAAAAACCCTGTGAGTTCACACAATGGAGTGTGCAGTGGAGAGTTCTGATGCGGGCATGCATGGATGCGCTGCATCAGAACTCTGCGGCGCTAAAGATCATCCGGCCAGTACTGCAGTACCGGCCGGGATGATCTTTTCTGAGACCGGCCGTTCTGTGACCCAGCCGGGTCACAGAACGGCCGGTCTCTTACAGCGTCTGAACATGGCCATAGTATGTGTGACACTACCTGCATGATGATGAAACTACGTAAAGGTTTTTTAAATGAATGATGATCATCAAGAACAGCGCTCATATAGGGAATGGGATCGGAAAAAGGGCTTTTACTTACTCATGTGTTTGCTGTGGATTTCCTGCTGATTTTCCATTGGACTCTAAGAAGGAGAAAAGTCCGTGGGTTTTGACTCACAACCAGGTATTGTATTGAAGATTTTGATTTCCCCCTTGTATCGAATTGGGAAACTCTGCAACAAATCTGCATTTTATGCACATCGTAAATTCACATGCTACTCAGTTTCAAATCCGCATTTTGCATGGATTTTTCCTGTAACGTGTGGATGAGATATCCATATTCTCAGCCACATAATGGTCCTGAAATATAATGAGGAATTTTCGCCAGATGGAAAATCAATGTATCTGCCCCGTGTGAACATAGCCTTACTTTGAAGGATTAAGGTGATTGCAATAGAAGAATAATTAGTATTTACTTGGCATCTTTTTGTTGGTGTGTGAATGGTCTACCCAGAAGACTATACTTAGGACAAACACAATAGCAGGTGAGGTGTCCTGTAAAGTAGGAGCTTTACAGAATTCCACGGGAAAGTATGTCCGTACATATCTCACTCTTCTCTCCAGGACTAATTTTAACTGGAAGATTTAGCCAGCTATTTGGCTGCGTCTAGCATGTTGGGGGAGGAAGCATGTAAGAGGTGGAAAATTTCTGTCAGGTAATCTGTGGATAAGCCATTTAAGCAACGGTACATCATAATTGCTAAGCGCATGTTCCTTCTTTTAGTCATTTATTCCCACTACCCGACTGCTATTTTAACCTCTTTGTTACAGAAGGTGTACCTAATGGGCAGAAGTGGGATTATGCTTTTATCTGCACAGCTCAATCATGAAGAGAGGGGTTTCGGAAACCACCAGAGGTTTCGCGAGCAGCCGGCAGAAAAGCCGTATCGCTGAGCTAGAGAGAGTTATTTTCTATCCTGTTTGTATGTTTTTCTTTTATTCTCATTTTAAACTTTTTTTTTTGCAAAATAGACATTGAATTTAAATTTATGGCCAGTTCCACCAAAATTGTTCTTCAATCATTTTCATGGTTAATAGAAACAGGTCAAGTACTGCTATAGGGCCCAAGTTTATTCCATTAATAACTTCAGAATGATTCATTTTAGTCCCAGAACCGTTGGTTAAATCTGTCTACTGATATACAGTAGACCATTTTGGCCACCATTTTGTGTTGTCGCTAGAGGTGACCAGAAATCGAATCCATCCGAACTCCGGAAGTCTCTGCATTGGCTGAGGAATTTGGATGTAGCCCTAGGGCGTCCTGGAAGACGATAGGGTAAATCAATGTTTTCCAGGACTTTTTAGGGCTGCCTTCAACTTCTTCAGCCACCGATAATCAAATGCTGAGACGTTTGGGTTTCGGATGGTCTCTAGTAGTCACTCATCTTCTATTGGAGGCCTTAGTTAGCTGGGAACTCTTTATTTTTTAACTTTGCCATGTTAAAGGGGTTATCCAGTGCTACAAAAACATGGCCACTTTCTTTCAGAGACAACACGACTCTTGTCTCCAGTTCAGGTGTGGTTTGCAGTTAAGCTCCATTCTCTTCAATGGAACTGAGCAGCAAAACCCCACCCAAGCTAGAGACAAGAGTGGGGCTGTTTTTGGAAGAAAGTGGCCATGTTTTTGTAGAACTGGATAACCCATTACTTGTATATTTGACTTATTTAACAATCTTTAAGGCCCTTTCACAAGGATCTATTATCGACAGTAAGCTGCTAGAAATACTCAATCGACCCATGTAAAAAGTTTCAGCGATCAGTGGGAAAACACCTCCTGGGTAAACAGGGGAGAGTTAGCAGAGTGTTGGTACCAGATGATCCCTATTGTCCAGACAGAAGGGGAGAATGGTTATTAACTATGCTTTGGGGAACCCCAGAACTGGTAAACAACAGTGATTGGAGGGTTGGCCAAAGAACAACAAGTTTGGCTTCCACAGGCAGAGGTACAGTAATGGCCGCATAACACTGCATGATATTGATGAGGAAGCGAGTGCCGACATGTCAGGTCAGTGCTCATCCCCTTCTCGTTGCCCGCTATTAAACGCACAGACATTGAGAGGGGAACATCGGGAGGGGCCGCGAAGAATGGGAGGGGTTGTCTAGGCAAAAAAAATAAAAAATACTGGGTAGTTGGGGGCTCTGAAAACATAAAATGTCCTGGTTAAGCAAAGCCACTGTGCCTCAACTCCCTGTATCCTGCTGGTCTCCTGTATCTTCTAGTCCTGTGATATCATAGCCCCACAAAAGCTGTCTGCTCAGGCAGTCAGCGACAGCGGCTGATAACCACTGAAGCTCGCAGTTCCTGTAATGGTGTGACATCACAGGAACCACAATTTATTTCACACAAATTGATAAATTTAGGCCTTGAGCTGCAGTGTAGGGCCTAAAGGGTCTTTACATGGTGCCAAAATCTCAAGAACACCATATAGATAATCCATGTGTCATGATGCCTCCCCATGGGTGCTGCACTAGGCAATTCACAGCGCACATTTCTTTAAAGGTGTAGTACTGTAACATAGTTGTCTTGATATTGGTGTTGGCTATAACCAGACACCCAACAACTCTGGCTTTATCAAAATAGATGTGGCTAGGGTCTGGCAAGCTGCTATGAGCACCATTGTGTGGTCCCTAGACCTTAATAAGCTGCTATTAGTTCCATTTTGTTGCTCCTATTAAGCTTTTCTCTAGTTCCTCAACATAGACGAGAGAGCTACTAACCATATGGAATAACCACCTGGGCTAGGAGCTGTTTCAGCTTGACACTTTGCCATGTTATATCAGTTATGCTTCTGGATTGGGACCATGAGAATAACATTTTCTGGAATTCATAAACCCTCCTTATCCGCTGGTTTCTTCCACATACAGTATGTGAAGCCAACTCTACTGTAAAGAACACCTTTTATAGCCCAGCTGATGGCTCAGTATCTTTGCCTTCAATACTTCAGTCTTTTAATCTCACATTGAAGAAATAAAGGCGGCCGGAGACAACCGCTGCCGATCCCCTTAGATCCCCCTGTCAGTGTGAAAAGAAACACAACCACATTTAAGGCTAAACTTTCTTTTTTATACAAAGGGTCAAGTAATGGGGAAATAATTCTTTTGACATTGGAAAAGATTGAAGACTATCCAGAGTAAGGTTGCTGGATAGTTTTCCTTTTGATCCATAGGCAGTTTCTGTGTCTCTGTTTGCTTGCGCTAACTGCCAAAAGGAAAGCGCCAGACTTGAATGTCAATTCCTACTGATTCAGCAACATTCGCCAAACCAGCTTCCAGGAACATGGGGCTAGAATCATAACTGTACATTTCCCAGAACCCTGAGACTTCCAAACACATTTGGCTAGGAGCAAACATCAGATCTATCAACTGGACATTGAATTACCAGATACACATTTTTTAGCCTATGTGCTCAAGCAAAATCGGAGATCCAAATGTGACTGCAGCCCAGGTTTTTCCCTTTATTCTTGTACTCTGTTCTCGATAAGTTCAGTCCCAAAAATGAAACTGTCCATATACTGTATTAGTAACTCTTGGGAGGATCTGATTCTCATTACAGAGATCCATCTGGATGGGAATCTTTAGGGAATTGCTCTCTGGGAAACCTATGCAGATAGCTCTCCTCCTTTGCATACTTGAGTAAATTTGGGAGTTACTACACTGGTATCTTATCCAGCCAACCAGATCCCTACTTTGTACTGGCAAGACAACTCCTTAATGATGCTGTCTATAGATGGGTCATTTTATAGCCACACTGGTCATGGCCACACTGTCATCCTCCGCCGCAGCTGCCCTTTCATCCCCTGTCGTGGCGGTCTCCTACTTCCTCCTCCTCCTCTTCCCTTGGCTCTCTTCAGGCCGGCACGCACGTCCCTGTCTCCTAGGGCACAAGCACCAGCTTTGCACCCCTGATTGGTTTGCACCAAATCACCTCCACACTATTCCTGCTGTCTGCGGTTCCAGACGTGAGTCCTGCTGTGTTCCTGCCTGCCCACGTGTCTCCAGCTGCATCTCGCCCGCTGCCGTTTGCAAGCCATACCTGGGGGTTGCCTGCCGCAGCAAGCCCATCCCGCAGTGGTGAAGACCAGCGGCCCCTTAGACACTGCTCCCTGGTGCGGCTTACCCCTTTGCTAGCAGTGGTACAGCGGATTCACGACTCGTTACAGCCATCAATATCTCGTAGGGGCCTGGAATCTCACACCTGATCAGCTGATCAGCTCTTTCTGTAAGCCGCAGCACCTTCATACTCAGTACAAAGGAATGGAAGCAGACAGTGCTGTACATTGTGTAGTGGATATGCTTGGTTACTGCAGCTCAGCTCCCATTAAAGTGAATGAGAGCTGAGCTGCACAGCCACCACACAATGTATGGAGCTATCTGATTTTGGTGGTGTTATGCTTGTTTGTGCTTATGTTCTTTTTAAGAAGCTGAGTTGCAATAACCCTCAACACCAGTAGACAGTCGGTGGCTAAGGGCTTTCCGTATCGTTTATTTTGTACAGGTGCAGAAGCTCTTCTAAAGCTGGGGCATCAAATGTCATTACTTTCCCGATCAGACATTGATGGCCTATTCTGTGCAGTGTTGGACTGGCCCACCAGAGTACCAGAGGATCCTCCGGTGGGCCCCCAGCTTTAGAACCTGCACAAACACTGAGTGACATGTTGTTTCTCACTGGTTCTTCACTGGTGGGCCCCCAAGATCATTTTCTCTGGTGGGCCTCAGATACCCCAGTCCTCGTCTGTACTACCCCTGTAAAGAGCTTTAATATTTGATGAGGGATTATATGCCAAATTTATGTCGAGTCAGACCAGTATCCATTTGCCAATCTGGTCATGGATCTGTTACACCAGAGCCCTAGCCCATGGAAATCATACAGTCTACAACCTTCCAAACCTTTCACTTTAATAACTGTTCATTGCTTCTTTAACATTCTCGACAAAACCTGACGATTAACAGTATCGTTGGGACTCCCTGACATGTATTTGCTCTTTTTCTTTACAGTACAAGAATTACATTATGCAGAAGCCGCATTTTCGCCAACCCTACCCGCTTCCAATAATGTTCTCTCCTCGAGCTGTATAGTTTTAAAATCTGTCCTATTGCTATGTAAATTAGATTCAGTGACATGGACATTACTTTTCTGCTCTCACTCTTCTACTCTTAAATGATGTTTTTGGAACCATTCCCCTGTTTCTTGTAACTGTTACATGCTCCAGTTAAGTTTGCATAGACTTCTCATTTTATTCTTACAGATTTCCCAAAGCCTAATTCCAGCCACCCCGCTGAGTCCAACCTCCCTTCTCAGCCCCCCCGGAAAAAAAAAAAGAAAGAAAAAAAACAAACAAACTTACTCGCCAATTCCTGCCTGCGTTCAATTTCCTCCTACACTACTACGAGGCTGCACACCGGCATAGAGATCCACACTGACTTATTATTCCACTCTATGAATATTCACTATACCGAGGCAAGTTCTTATGTAAAGCGGCAACGTGCCACCCAAAAATGCCCTCTTTTTCAAGAAGATATCACAGTAAACAAACCCATGTTTGCCTAAGGAAACTCCCAGCAATCACAGAGTAACGCGGATGCTTCTGCTAATGATCCCAAAGCCGTTAATGTGGTTTCTCCAGTTAAATTGATTCATGAATTTTGAAGAGAACATTATCTAATGAATTTTCTTTGAATAGAAAGCAATTAAAAGGACAAATCAGTCTGATTAACCCCACAGTCAACCTACTGCCACACTTGGTGTACGGTTTGAAATTATATCATAGGAAAAAACTGGAGCAGATTTGCTATCTTTCTGCCCTCTGCTAATCCATGTAAATTAATGAACAAAAAAGTTAATTTCTTTGGTGACCTTCTTCTGGTATCACCTGGATTATGCTTATGTTTAATTTGCTTAATGTTATAATATTAAAGACTAAACATACTTTTTTTTTCCGCCCCTTAACAAAGTGATTATCATTCCCCTCAGTCTCAAATAATTTTTTTTGTATTCATTTAACCAGCATGAAAAAGTGCTTCACGAGCCTTCCGGGCAAACTTAAGTAACTTTGGTGGAAGCTCAAGAGTTCAATGACATATTCTACTTCGATAGAGAAAAATGTTAATGGATGTAATTACGGAGATGTGGAGAAATATAGATGTCGCAGGATAATGGATAGTCCTTGCTATCGAAGGTGTAGTTTGGACCCTGTTGTAGCAAGATTACAGAGGTGTGAATATATGCCAAACCTGGTCTAAAAATTTCTTGTATTTAAAGCGACTCTGTGCCCACAATCTGCCCCCTTCCCCAACCACCACTTGTACTGTCGGATAGCTGCTTTTAATCCAAGATCTATCCTGGGATCCATTTAGCAGGTGATGTAGTTATTGTCCTTAAAAAAAAATTTAAACTTGCAGCCCTGTGTCAAATTGGCGTGGCCTAGAGAACCCGTGCCCTAGGCTTGCACCACCTCTCCGTCCCTCGTCTGTCTTCACCATAGGGAATGCCCCAGGCAGGATTTTTCCCATCCATCACGTGTTCAGACAAGCGATGAATAGGAGAAATCCTGCCTTGGGGCGTTCTTAATGGTGAAGAGGGCGGGGAGAAGGGACGGAGGGGAGTCACCGGCCTAGGGCACAGACACTTTAGGTCACGCCAATTTGACACAAGGCAGCAAGTTTAAAAGTTATTTTTCAGGACAATAACCACATCACCTGCTGAACGGAGTGATACTGTCACCGCCATCACATCCACAAGCTTAGATGCTGCACTTTTGATATATACCTGTATAAAACTTGTCTGTGTCTTCTTTTTGCTCTAAAATGGCTTAATTTCATTAATGAAATGTGTCATCTAGGCGGGGCTTCTCAGCAGTTGGGCCCTCTCTTCTCACCAAGGAGATGGGACCCAACTGCTTTGAAGCCCCACCTAGGTGACTCTGTCCACCGATATAATGAAGTGAGAGTAGGCATCTACCATTTAAATATGAAGCACTATTTAAAAAGCTTGTCCAGTTTAGATAACCCATTTTCATAAACATTTAGGCTGGGTTCACACTACGTATATTTCAGTCAGTATTGTGGTCCTCATATTGCAACCAAAACCAGGAGTGGATTAAAAACACAGAAAGGCTCTGTCCACACACTGGTGAAATTGAGTGGATGGCCGCCATATAACAGTAAATAACGGCCATTATTTCAATATAACAGACGTTTTTTTTAAAATGACAGCAAATATTTGCCATTAAATGGCGGCCATCCACTCAATTTCAACATTGTGTGAACAGAGCCTTTCTGTGTTTTTAATCCACTCCTGGTTTTGTTTGCAATATGAGGACCACAATACTGACTGAAATATACGTAGTGTGAACCCAGCCTAAATGTTTATGAAAATGGGTTATCTAAACTGGACAAGCCTTTTAAATAGTGCTTCATATTTAAATGGTAGATGCCTACGTTTTTATGCAGCTGTTGCTCATGATATTGCTCATTATTGATAACTAGAGATAAGTAAACCTTGAACATGCTCAGGTTCGTCCAAACCTGAGCGTGCGTCATTTGCTGCAATCTCAGGCTTGGACGAAACCTGTGCGTGCTTAAGGTTCCCTCATCTACAAGTTTTTTTTAATTTTTTTAGAAAAATTCAAAAACATATACTTGGTAAGAGATACTATACATTAGAGGCCAATATCCATGAATAAAAATATGACATATAATGTAAAACTAATCTGTACATTCCCATACGTCACGTACATCACTAAGGTTCTCCTTTGCTTTAGACTCATTCCAGAAAAGTGTGCTGTTGGCTCTACTGAAAAACGTTACGATGGGAAAGACAATCACCTACAAGGAACTTGCTGAGCTCAGCGGTAATGCCAGAGCTGCCAGAGCTGTGGGAGGAGCCATGAGAAACAATCCGGTAAGAAAGCGAAACCTTTCGGATATGTTCATAACTCTCATTTGGATTTATGATTTCAAAAATTTTATGACACACGCATATGTATTGTAATTAACTTCTATAGCATCTTGTAAATTACTTTGCAATTAGAGAGTATGCCATCTGTTAAATTTAAACCACTTAACATCATCACTTTTATTATAGCTGGGAACTCATTTCTCTGCGGCATCGGCATGCAGCCGGCACTGCACTAGTTTGTGTACTTATAAAAACAGAATAATATACTAGTCCATTAATAGTCGGCGTAATTCATGGCTGATGCCTTGATGACATTATCGCCTATGAAAGCGACAGTGGTTTCTTTACAGGGTTGGATGAGATTTTATTTTATTTTTCCAGAAATAGCGTGATTTCTGTGAATGCTGCAATACCAGACATGACTTATGGACAATCTCTAATAATTGTCCATTTCATGTCATTGTTAGTATATGGAAGTTGATCTAACCTATGGACGTAATTCTTCAAAAATAATTAAGTAGTGCTGTATATAGTCTTGATGACACATTGCCTATGTTTTGTGTCCACAGTTCCTGTGCAGATTTATGTATCCCCACACATCATATATTCCGAACCTATACTTTTGTGTTAATCTGGCCATACACTTTTTAGATTATTTTGGCCTAACCCAAGAGTTTTAGCTTGACTGGATGAACACCCAGTCTGTATGATAGCCTTCCGACTTTCCCCTGACACATAATATTAGGTCATCTAGGCGGGGCTTCTCAGCAGTTGGGCCCTCTCTTCTCACCAAGGAGATAGGACCCAACTGCTTTGAAGCCCCACCTAGGTGACACTTTCCACCGATATAATGAAGTGAGAGTAAGACCTACTTCCATAGTGATCTGTGCCGCAAATTCGGGTCCGTGACAGGACGTGTGGGACTTTTTTTATGGCACTGATCGCGGCCCTGTAAACATGTATGGGGACATGTGAATGGGGACAATAATATCCATTGGTCCTAAGTTCTGTCCGCAATTGTGAACAGAACTGCAGATGTGTGAATGAGGACTAAGGGAGGATGATAGTATCTCTTTAAATGTTTATGAAAATGGGTTATCTAAACTGGACAAGCCTTTTAAATAGTGCTTCATATTTAAATGGTAGATGCCTACCTTTTTTATGCAGCTGTTGCTCATGATATTGCTCATTATTGATGTTTTGTGTCCACAGTTCCTGTGCAGATTTATGTATCCCCACACATCATATATTCTGAACCTATACTTTTGTGTTAATCTGGCCATACACTTTTTAGATTATTTTGGCCCAACCCAAGAGTTTAAGCTTGACTGGATGAACACCCAGTCTGTATGATAGCCTTCCGACTTTCCCCTGACACATGATATTAGGTCAGAGAACCTTTGGGAACATATGTTGGAATCTAACATGCCATAAGCCACCAACAGAACAGCCTCTCTGTTGCTAAGGGGGTAGTTAAAGGAGAAGTTCTGGCAAATTATTATTTTTTTAACAAGTGCTGGGAAATAAAAAATAAATAACATGTTGTTACCTCCCCTGCTCCAGCGCTGGTCACCGCGTATTGCCGCTCTGGTCTCCGGTCACTTCCTAGTCCTAGCCAGACCCGGGTCCTGATGTGTGCAGTTCGCTCAGCCAGTCAGTGGCTGAGGCGGGTCCCCGCTATGGCTGCTGACTGGCTGAGTGGTCTGCACATGTCACGACCAGGGTCTGGCCCAGACCAGGAAGCGGCTGGGGATCTGGGGACTGAAGCGGTGGTATGCGGCCACCAGCGCCGGAGCGGAGAAGGTAACAGCATGCTGTTTCTTTTATCTTCTCCTTCCCCAGCACTTGTTAAAAAAATTGCTTTGCCTGTACACAATGGATTATTGTTGATGAAAACTATTTTAACCAATGTGATGACTCAGGTGTCAATGTGATGTAAGGTGGCCAAAAAAATTCAATAATGATTGGATGAATGGTCGTTCAGACAACAGTTATCTCTCCTGGCATCCTCATATACACAGCCAAATGTTTAGGTGTGCCCCATGGCCCATGGCTAGGGGAGCGGTAAGCCACAGCCAGACTGCTCTGGTGCTGGCTTAACCCCCTTCCAAAGCAAAATAGTAGAGCATCCTAGATTTTGGCTCCTGACCCTTCTCTCCACCAACATTATCGGTTGATAGAAAGTTATGAGCTCTCCATACACCCTTTAATGTCAGTTGAAGCCTCCAGATGGTGGCAGGTTCAGCTTACTTTAGTATAAGGTGTATTCGGCTAATAGCAAAATGAATCATCTTTTGTCCAGGAATGTTTGAACCAGTATAATGGCCAGTATGAACTAAAGTGTGTATAGGTGCATCTACAAATGTATCAAACGGTCATTCGTACAGTGGTTATTCAGACATAAACCAACTTCTGTTTTTTGTAGCTACCTTTAGCTGTCAACTGAACAGGCATTCGGCCAATAGTTTTGTAAAGGTTGCTGGGCATTGGACTTCCACTGCCTTTAGAAGATGGATGCAGCTCTGGGGAGTCTATAGGGAGTCTTCAGCATATGGCTGTACCCATGTTTTTCAGGACTCCCAAGGACTGCATCCAATTTCTTTAGGCAGCCGGAGTCAAATGTAGAGCGTACGGGTTCGGAGGAACGCAAGCGTTTGGCTGGTTCACCCATCACTATTTCCCATTTGTCTTTCCTAGCTGCTTTCCAAATGTTTGTTGGGCAATTGAAATCCATCGTGGACAATGATGTCTGATCCTTCTCTAGGCTATGTTCACACAACGTATAATTTAATTCAACAACGGTTGTAGTTTTAGTACGGCTGTTATTTAATGAAATTGCTGATTGCATTGATTTTATTGGAACCTCGGCCGGAGTGTATACACATATTATACATTCCTGCCCGGACTCCTTGCTGCCACAGGAAAAATTGACATGTCAGTTTTTGTGTGGCCGCTATTCAATGAATAGCGGCCACACAACACTGACAGTTAAGACAATGTAAAGTGCAGCTCCGCATCAGTGCTTCCCATAGCACAGAGTGAAGCGAGCAGCCGGAGCCGCTCGCTTCACTATGTGCACTGACAGTTCTTTCTGCGTCCGGAATTCACTGAATAGCGGCCACACAACACTGACAGTTAAGACAATGTAAAGTGCAGCTCCGGCTGGGATGAATTTCACTGACACCAGCCGTTCTGTGACACGGCCCTGTCACAGAATGGCTGGTGTCTTACATATTGTGAACCCAACCTTAGGCTAAGTTCACACGTCGTGAACATCCGGCCGTTCCGTGACCCCGGACGGGTCACGGAACGGCCGGTACTTAAGTGCCGGCCGGGTGATCTTTCCAGCCGTGGAGCTCTGATGCGGGCGCATCAGCATGCGCCCGCATCAGTGCTTCCCATAGCACAGAGTGAAGCGAGCAGCCGGAGCCGCTCGCTTCACTATGTGCACTGACAGTTCTTTCTGCGTCCGGAATTCACTGAATTCCGGCCGCAGAAAACTGACATGTCAGTTTCTTTGCGGCGGCGCATAGATCCCGGCCGGAGCGTATACAATGTGTGTACGCTCCGGCCGGGATCCCATTAAAAGTAAGGTTATGTTCCAGCCCGCAAAACTACGGCCGTAGTTCTGCGGCGAGAACTACGGCCGTAGTTTTACTTAGTGTGAACATAGCCTTAATGTGTATGGAAGCCTCTGGACTTCTGATATCAACTGTTGAGGAAGAATCCAGAGGTTTCCATACACATCATTTGGTCGACCAGTTCAGCTGAAATCGAAGGATACAGCAGAATTTTCAGTTAAGTATTAGAGATGAGCGAATTTGCCGAAGTTTGGGTTCGTATGAACCTGAACTATCAGCTTCTCATTCCCGCTATCTGCAGCCTCCGTGAACAGGGTGGATACAGCCTTATGGACTGCCCGGAAAACTGGGATACAGATATTGGCATAGGCTGTATCCCATTTTTCCAGGCGGTCCTTACGCTGTATCCACCCTGTTCGTGGAGGCTGCAGACAGTGGGAATCAGAAGCCGATAGTTCAGGTTCATACTAACCCGAACTTCGGCAAATTCGCTCATCTCTATTAAGTATATGAAAGCCTTCATATGGTCCATATGGTCAACTTTACTATCTGTAACGCCTGGAGTAGTGGATCCACTGGACCGTCACCAGCGATGGCACTAACCTCACCAGGGAGCGGAGTCTAAGGGGCCGCTGGTTTTCACCAGTGCCCGCCGCAAGGCGGGATGGACTTGCTGCGGCTGGCGACCCCCAGGTCGCTACCCCTGGCTTGGTTTCTGGTGACGGCAGGCGAGGCGTGGCAGGAGCAGTAGGCAGGAGATGGTACTGGCAGAGGTCTGTAGGCGTGACCGCAGGTGACAGGCTGCACACAGGAACTAAAGTGTAACGGGGAAGCAGGAACCAGGAACAAGGAGTAGGGACCAGGTAGCGGACAGGAATCAGGAACAACAGGGAGCTGGGCCAAAAGCTATGGGAAGCATGAAAAGGCTCCAACACAAGGGACAGGGCATGCTGGAATTTATAGGGAGTGATAGGTGCAATTAACCAATTAAGGGCGGACTGGCCCTTTAAATCTGAGACAGCCGGCGCGCGCGCGCCCTAGGAGGCGGGGGCGCGCGCGCCGGCCGGCACAGACGGAGACAGGAGCAGAGGAGAGGTGAGGCGCCCCCAGGGGCCGAACTAGCAGCAGCGCCGGGTCCCTGCACAGGGACGCCGGCGGCTGCATGGGGCAGGAGGAGGTCGCGGCGGTGGCCCGGAACACGGGACGCGGCCGTGACAGTACCCCCCCCCCTTTGGCCTCCCCCTCTTTCTTGCCTGCAGAAGGCGGCATCAGGCAAATCTTGGTATTCCGCCGGTAGGCCGGACAAAGGCTTGGCGGGCTCGGGTGACAACATAGAACGCTTAGGCTGAGGTGACCTCAGACACTGGTTGGAACAGTCCTGACCCCAACTGAGAATCTTCCCGGTTCTCCAGTCCAGTTAAGGGGCATGTAATTGCAGCCAAGGGAGTCCCAGGAGGATGGTGGAAGAAGAATGGGGCAGGACGTAGAAGGAGATCTTTTCCAGATGTGAAGTGCCCACCTGGAGGACTAGAGGTGCGGTCTGGTAGTGCACATGGTCGGTAAGAATCTCGCCCGTGACCGAGGAGATAGACAGGGGTCTGGCTAGTGGGGTCACGGGTAGCCGCCATCTCTGGACCAATGTAGCTGCAATAAAATTGCCTGCTGACCCAGAATCGAGAAAGGCAGTAGTTTGGTGAGTTTGTCCTGAGGGTGTCTGGATGGAAACTGGCACTGACAACTTTGGAGAGGTGGCATTCACACTCAGGGAGACCTCTCCCACCGGACCTAGGTGCTGGAGTTTCCCGGACGCTTGAGGACGTTGGGGACATCTCAGCCGAAAGTGATCCGAACCACCGCAGTAGAGGCAGAGATTCAGCTCCAGACGACGAAGTCTTTCATCAGGCGTCAGGTGAGCCCCTTCCACCTGCATAGGAATCTCAGGAGTCGACTGGGACTCCGGAACGTCAGGATACTGGAAGGCCGGCGCCAGCTGGTGATGGCGACGGGACAGGCCTAGTCGCCGTTCATGCCAGACCTCCTCCTCCCTCTCAGAAAAACGAGTATCGACCCTGGTGGCCAGTAGGATGAGTTCGTTCAGGGAGGTAGGTAGGTCTCGGGCGGAAAGCACGTCTCTCACCCGACTGGACAGACCCCTCTTGAAGGTGGCTATTAGAGCGGCCTCATTCCAGTCTAATTCTGCCGCCAGGGTGCGGAACTGGATGGCGTAGTCACCAACAGAGGAGCTCCCTTGAGAGAGGTTGAGGAGAGCAGTTTCAGCTGAAGAGGCACGGGCAGATTCCTCAAAGACAGAGCGGAACTCGGCCAGGAAAATTCGGAGATTAGCAGCCACAGGATCATCACGGTCCCACAATGGTGTGGCCCAGGCCAGAGCTCTTCCTTCCAATAGGCTGATGATGAAAGCCACTTTAGAGCGCTCGGTGGCAAACTGACTACTTAAAAGTTCAATATGCATGGTGCATTGGGTCAGGAATCCTCTGCACAACTTGGAGTCACCAGAGTATTTGCTTGGGAGAGCCAGTCGAAGTGTAGAAAAAGCAGCAGGAGGTGGTGTGCGCTGGGCTGTAGTATGCTGCTGTAAGGCGGCAGTGAGTTGCTGGATCTGCTGTGACTGTTGCTGGATTTGTTGCGCCTGTTGGACGACCACTCGGGCTATGTCACGGATATCAGGCACCTCGCGGGGATCCATGGTTGGAGCCTACTGTAACGCCTGGAGTAGTGGATCCACTGGACCGTCACCAGCGATGGCACTAACCTCACCAGGGAGCGGAGTCTAAGGGGCCACTGGCTTTCACCAGAGCCCGCCGCAAGGCGGGATGGACTTGCTGCGGCAGGCGACCCCCAGGTCGCTACCCCTGGCTTGGTTGCTGGTGACGGCAGGCGAGGCGTGGCAGGAGCAGTAGGCAGGAGATGGTACTGGCAGAGGTCTGTAGGCGTGACCGCAGGTGACAGGCTGCACACAGGAACTAAAGTGTAACGGTAAAGCAGGAACCAGGAACAAGGAGTAGGGACCAGGTAGCGGACAGGAATCAGGAACAACAGGGAGCTGGGCCAAACGCTATGGGAAGCATGAAGAGGCTCCAACACAAGGGACAGGGCATGCTGGGATTTATAGGGAGTGATAGGTGCAATTAACCAATTAAGGGCGGACTGGCCCTTTAAATCTGAGACAGCCGTCGCGCGCGCCCTAGGAGGCGGGGACGCGCGCGCCGGCTGGCACAGATGGAGACAGGAGCGGAGGAGAGGTGAGGTGCCCCCAGGGGCCGAACTAGCAGCAGCGCCGGGTCCCTGCACAGGGACGCCGGCGGCTGCATGGGGCAGGAGGAGGTCGCAGCGGTGGCCCGGAACACGGGACGCCGCCGCGGCCGTGACACTATCTTTCTTATTTATGCAAAGCAAGGATTAGGAACCTGTGGCCCTCCAGCCATTGCAAAACTACAATTCTTAGACCACAAAATCCAAAACTTTGACTGTCCAGGAATTATAGGAATTATAATTTTGCAACAGCTGGAGGGCCGGAGGTTCCCTATCCCTGATGTAAGGTAGTGGCACTTAGAATATGTATACTTGACTGCTGGTTAGTAGTGTATAACCAAAAGTAATGTATAACCAATCAACGCTACTTCCAAAATTGTTTCTCATTCTGTTATACATAAATTGCAGTAATAAAAGGAGTAAAAAAAAGTGTACACATCTTAAGGCTATGTTCCCACTTCGGGAACATACCGGGGGGGGGGGAACTTGGCCATCTCGTTAAATAGATGGCCACTAATAATGTTCATGATCTTTATTAGTGTCCGTCTATTTAATTTGGTGGACGTGTTCCCACAATATGTTCCTAAAGTAGGAACATAGCTTTATAATGGGAAAAAAAAACAACAACTGTTCTTCCCAGTCTGAAAAAGTACTAAATGTGAACAAATAATACTTTGCCCCCACCTGAAGTTGTTCCCTTTATGTAATCATTGCTAGAAAGCCATCAATAAACTGTTCAATTTCCAAAAAGAAAAAGAATAGTAATATAAAACAAAAATAATAATAATTATTCAGCATCAGTTTTCAATTGTTAGAAAATTGCTTTAACCCTTTCCTGCCCGGCCGGTGAAGTTATTCCAATTATTTATTTTTATTTCGGAGTCTGCCTTGCGTCTTTATTGCCACCTTCTCTGCCACCCCACCACGTCAGGTTCTCGTTCCTGCTCAATTATTTTTAATTGTTGACAGATTTCACTCACACGTTTCCCAAACCTTTTCAGCCCCGTCTGATTTCTCAACAAAAGCAAACTTGGCTACACACGGGTGGCAACATGAGGCTATTTAATGGATACAATGTCCATTTTACATTCGTGACTCACCGAGGAATGTTGGCACTCGGCTGACCCACATAACCAGAGTGGGAAAAACTAAGTCCAGTGGGCAGCTTCCAGGGGAGAGGGATATAGACATTGGAGACTTGCCACACTTGTTGCACAAAGAAGCCATGCATATGTTCCTACAGGAAAAGTGCTCGGGATTTAACAAAGGATTAAAATAAAAGTGTCAGTGCCAGTGAAAGCGAGAACTGACAGCGGCCGCAACCCAACACCACTGACAGCATATGTTTCATTAGAAAGTTCTATGGAATCGGAGAATATTATAACATCTGTTATGATTAATAATTATCAGATAATGAGAAAAAGCTTCAGGATATGGTATTCTAATTATTATCAATATCTCATAACTTGCTGAGCAATGCATTATGGTCTCATTGATGAATAATAAAATAATTGATACAATAATAATAATAATAAAAAAAAAAATACAAAATGGATAATTATACATTTTACATTTGTACCGCAAGATAAATTAGAAATGGGTGTTCCAGTGTAACTTTGGCTTAGGAAGCAGGCAAAGATTCTCGAGACCCAGACGTCAATTGGTTAAGGTCAGGGATGGGTTAATTGGTTCATGTCAGCATCACAAATGGGTTAGGAACAGGAAAAGGAGCATCCCTGGTACAAATAAGGATTAAACAGGGCAAGGTCATCCCTTGTTCAGAAAGTCTTAATTTCCATGTTAATTGCAAATATTGTTCTGTCTGGTCTGATCCCACAGACACGACTGTAGCAATAAAAGCTGAAAATAATAACTGTTGCTGCTGGCTGTAATAAAAAGGTGTTAGAATATACAGAGTATTGCTGCTTGCTGTATTTGGAGCTGCTTAGACATAGACCAGTTACAGTGCCAATGCTACTGGTGTTAAGTGGACTTGCTGAACTGTTCAGGTTCGCCACCGTTTTTCGAACCCAAATTCTTGGCATTTGCCGCCGGCGGCTGGAAAAGTTGGTTGTAGTCCTAGGGAGTTCTAGAAAGCATGGATACAGCCATAGTCCATATTCTCTATGGTCTATTTCTGAAGCTCATGTGGCCACTGTAGGTTCTTCGGCAGTATTCATGAGTTAGCATTAGTCTTGAGCTGCAAGAAAAAGAGAGCGGGCTCTTCCTGGAGCAATATGGACAGGTAAGTAGGTGAGATTCTAACACACTTTAAGCGAGGTGCACTCACCTAGTGGAGTTGGGCTGTAATAGTCACAACTGTATCACAAAGCCTAGTGTAGATGGGTTCACCACTGCTCACAAGGGGGGCAGAATCGCCAGTGTCCACTGGTGTCAGGCATATACAAGTGTTCAGCTCGACTGTGACCCTATGATCCCTATGATCAGTAAGATGAGCAGGATTGTGGCACCGTATGTGAATAAGCCGGTGCCGTATCGCCATAGAGATAGTCTAACAGTGCACTTCCAAAGCATGGATGCTTCATTAAAGATCAGCAACGCGTTTCAGCTCCTATGTCTAACGGAGCCTTTCTCAAGAAACTTGAGATGCCACGATCCCACTCACCTGCACTTACTGATCATAGGGAGAAGAAGATGGGTCTCAGTCGAGCTGAACACATGTACATTAGTCTTGAGCACATTTGCCAAACCGTTTGGGTATGGCAAAATCCTCCAAACCTGAGCACTCAGCATTTGACTCCCACTGGCTGGAGAACTTGGATGCCACCCTAGCGAGTCCTGGAAAACATGGACACAGCCATAGGCGATAGGCTGTTTCCATGTTTTCCTGGCAGCCCTAGGGCAGTAGCCAACTTTGCTTGCAGTGCCTTTACACTGCACAATCAATCGAGTGGCCAGGCCGCATGAACGATCCATGTATCATTCATGTAGCCCTTAAAATATTGTACATTGCTATCAGCCGGACATCACTTGTTTACATAGACAGATGTGCATCTGATAACCCATGATTTATAGGGCTGCACAAAAGGTGCGATCAGTTGAGGATTGGGCGCTTTCCCACTACTCAGGTGATTGCCAACACTTTTACTCTGGCTGATTATCGGCCAAGTGACCCGGTTGCCGATAAATAAAAGGGCCCTAAATCATAGATCATTGGACTAAAGGATCCTGTCAGTGTTTTGTGCCGCCCTTGTTTCGGGCAGCATGAAACTGATAAGTAGTAATCAGTATAAATAGCAATCTTTTATCATATATAGATGCCACACCTCATCATAACATTTCATTTGTGTCACATTGGCTCAGGACAGTGAGTTTCCAGCTTCACCAGGGCACAAGTAGTTAAAACCATGAAAAACCACAGCGGCACATTTAAATAAGCCGGTACCTGGAAGACGCATGGCATGCTTTGTAATATTATTACTGTATAAATAAAACATTTCTGTTTTATATCGTTAGCGACTTTCCGCAGCAAACTGTAAGTAAGGAAATGTGCAAGGAGCTCCTTTTCCCCCTAAAGTAGCTCTGAAGTCTGTAATATAATCAAACTGTGGCATTATATTAGCGAACACAAATTTTTTATACTACCACCGAGGGATAGAAAATAACTGAAATAAGATTGACCATAACCAGTTCCCTATCCTTCCACTCCGAAAACCTGCGCTTAAAAAACAAATTGCTATAGCTTTAGTGCACAATTCTCCTTCCTGCTAACAGGAGAGCAGAGCCGTAGACGTTCCACGGCCTGTACCTACTACTTGTCTCCAGACAATGTTTCATACTACTAGATAGCGATTACACTTTCCATATGACACATATGCATTGTATAAGTCATGTGTTCTCCGGCTTCTATCACTATGCATTTTCTTGTATTGCTGCCAATGGGAAAGACCCGCCATGTAATAAGGAGGTCCTTACTATCTCCCCCACAGGATAGGTAATAAATTTATGATCACTGGGGAGTCTGAACACTGGGATTCTCACTGTTTACAAGAATGAGAATTTCTCGTCCCCATTTGAATGGACCTGTGGCCCATTGTGCGTTTTGTTTTCCCATTCAAAGTCTATAAGACTGTCAAAGAGAGTACAAGAAAAAACAAACAATCCTATTAGACCATACGAGCTGCACTGTAAACAAGGGTCGATCTATTCGATCAGTGCTCGTTTGCAGAGCCTGTTACATGTTTTGATAATTGCGTGGCCAAGGCTGGTGGACAATTGCTAGATTTAATGTGTGGCCCTAGCTTTAATCAGGCAATGGCAACATGTATCCTATTCCAGCCAATTTTTTTTTGACAGGTGAGAAGTGAGTGTTTAGCCGGTGAGTTAGCTTTTGCTCGTTTGGCGGCTGATGTCTGTCCCTATTGGATAATATCAGCCTTATTTGGGCTATGTTCACACAACGTATCAGACCGGCCATTCCGTGACCCTGGCCGGGTCATGGAACGGCCGGTCTCTGCCCGGATCATCGGTACCTAAGTACCGGCCGGATGATCTGTCCGGCCACAGAGCTCTGATGCGGGCGCTTCATACTGTGAACTCACAGGGTTTCCTACGGCCGCAATTCATTGAATTGCAGCCACAGAAAACTGACATGTCAGTTATTTGCGGGGCCGCACGGGATCCCGGCCGGAGCGTATAGGATGTATATACGCTCCAGCCAGGATCCCATTGAAACTAAGGCATTGTTTCACCCCGTCATCGGCAACAACGGCCGTAGTTTTACGTAGTGTGAACATAGCCTTAGAATGTACTGAGTCTATATAATGGAGCCTTTAGATTGCTGCCCATGTGGTATGCTAGTATGCTATTGAGTAGTCATGGGAGTAAACGTGGTGGCTACTAGCCATGCTCGGGCTTTTTCCTCTTCAGAAAATGCCCTGATTGGCACCCAGAGTGCCCTGAGGGCTTCTCAGAGTGCCAGCTATAATATCCAGCTAAGACCCACTGCAGAAGGTTGTGCACTAGCCCCATGGCTACTGTTTGCGGACCTGGGCGCTAAGAATGCCCTTACAGAGGACCCTTTCAGCTGCGGCTTCAATGTGCCATCCTGCTTGGCAAAATGCAAGTCTAGCTGCCATCCTCAATTAGCGGGGAATTGCAAGAACTAATGGCTGCACTTAGGGCTCTATTACACGGAGCCAAAATCTGCTGAATCAGGGCAATTTGGCAGATTATTGCTCTGTGTAATAAAGACAAAAATCATCGGCTGATCGTGTTTTATAGTCCTGCCTAAAAAATTATCAGCCGCAGTGTAATAGCGATGCACGGCCGATTTCTGGTGAATGTGTAAAGAAAATAAAGTGTATACATACCTGTCCATGCACCCCAGTATCTTTCTAGCTTCTGCCCGCTGCCCACAGCCACCAATGGAACTTCAAAAACGGCGTCTGAATTGACAGGCCGCTCAGCCAATGAATGACCCAAACTGCCCTGCAGCCTGTGATTGGCTGAGCATACACTGGCTCTGCAGTTCTCGCGGCAGCGGGCAGAAGACAGGAAGACACCGGGGAGCAGGCAGAAGCACTGGGGAGCGTAGACAGGTATGTATAAACTTTATTATTCTAGACTAAAGGCAAGGACTGCACGGACATCGCTAACAATATACATACAGCCCTTGCTGCACGGCAGTAAGGCTGTGTAATAGGCTTAGTAAATGAGTAAATCTAGCAGATTATCGCTTGTTTGTATCAATGATTTAGCTGTGTAATACGGTCCTTGGGGTCCTATTACACGGCTGACTATGGCCTGATCATTTTAGTAAGCGAGCGTCGTTCTGCTAGATCGGTGCTCGTTTCCTAGACCTGCTGGACAGTATTTGGGCAGTAAGGACTGCATGGACATAGTTAGCCCTTGCCCAAACACCTGATACTTTACCTCTTCTCACTCCCGATCTTCTCTCCAGTGCTCCACAGCTACCCGGTCTCGCCGCCCAGCTGACAGGCCACTCAGCCAATCACGGCACAGGACTATCGTGGCCTGTCATCGGCTTAGCGGCCTGTCAGCTGACAGACCGCACAGATGCTGCTGCAGCCTCCAGTACCGAGAGGCTGCAGAGCACAGGAGAGAAGACCAGAAGCAGGGAGAGGTAAGGTATCAGGTGTTTAGGCAATCGTTGGCCGCGCATCACTATTATAGCGATGCACAGTCAGCGACCGGCAATTTTAGATCCAAACCTAAACCAACGATCAGCAGATGATCGTTTCCTTGGCAGATCGTTGTCTCTATTACATGTAGCCATATTATGCCAAATTGGCCCGATTCGGCCGATTATCGCTCCGTGTAATAGGGCCCTTAGACATTAGTCTTTGCACTCAACTGATATTTGCAGAAGGCAATGTGTGGGTGTGGTGCTGGTTTAAATAGCCGTAAACGGCCGGATAACTCAACTGCAAAAAGAAAAACAACATTCGACTTCCACCTGTATTATTGATGGCGTCTAGGAGAAACCTGCTTGGTAAATTAGTATTTCTGTCATTTTCATACATGACGTTGGTCTCCGCCGCTGTATACACTCCTAAACACTGATACTTTTGCCAATTTACTATTTTCACACTTCCGCTGTCACCCGGACCAAATGTTGCAGTAAAAGTCACTCTGCTCTCCTGTAATCTAAAGGTCATTTTATTTCGCTGACATTCGCACCCTGTGATGGTGATAGCGTACAAAGCCGCGCCAGTGTTTTTCTATTGTGATCCACTGATACATTTGGGAAAGTGAGGCTCTTTTCTTATAAATGTCAGGAATCACCTTATGTTTCCATGTAGCCGTATCACAATTGTTATCTTTAAATGTTAGGCCTGTATAAAATGTTATCCTGCCATTTACAATTTATGAGTAATACGTATAATAGGGTTATGTGTAGAGGGCCATGGGCCTGCCGAGAAAAACATACATAGACATTATACGGCCTATTATTCATTTAAGAGATTCACCTCTTGTAACTAAAAAAACATCTTTGTCTCCTTTTGCTCTTTTAATATTTTTTTCTGCGCATTACTAGAATATCTTTATTAGATTCTGGATTTTCTACACTGGCAGCCAATATATCGCCTAAAGGGGTTTTTACTCAAGTTTATTCAAAGCCTTAAATGGTCAGCAAAGTTTGCATAAATCAATAGAACAAGCAAATATAAGAACATTTCTAATATATCTTATTAAAGAAATGTATCTGGCTCCTTTCCTGCTCCCCCTCCTGCCTAAATTTACAATTTATCCTGAAAAACTGCTGAAACAGGTTACATGCTAATAAAAAAACCTATAGAGGGAAGGGCAGAGAAGAAATTGGTTGCAGCAGCTATACAATGTTATATTTCACCTCAATGCAATTCATAGGTCATTTACCTCAATGATTCATAGCTTACACTACTTAGTACTGCTGTATAATGTCCATCATGTTTGTAATGCTCCAGAATGTGTGCTATAGAGATATAGGGAAGTGGCATCTGCTCTTCTGTGTGAGCAGTGTATGGGAGACACCATAGCAGCTAGTTTACACTGAGATTTCCTCTTCTATCTGTGATGATAAGCAGAAAGCTGCTGAAAAGTAGATAGGACACTAGATGAAGCTCACAGCGCAGCCTCCCCCTTGCTGTTAAATGATTTGTAAAAATCACAGAGCATGCCCAGTAACTTTTACAATTCATGTTAATGAATTGTCTGTCTATTAATGCCTTAGTTCATGGGGATTGCTGTAAAGCATATCTATAAATGTTGTTAAATAATAATAATCCAACCGCCACATTTCCTTTAAGCATATGCCACCATTGGTTACTTTTAGATCTTGTAGTAAGAATATAAAAAATAAATTATTCAGCATTTTTTCTGAAGTTAACACTTCAAAACCCATGAGACGTAGTCAGCTTAGGCTAGATGTTGGGGGGGGATCCACTTTTAGGCTATGTTCACACTGCGTATGTTTCCGTCCGTAGTGCGAACCGCGAATATACGCACGTAGTTTTGAGGTTGATCCGTTCACTTGAAAGTATACGATATACGCCGGCACAGTGCACACTACGTATGAGCTTACAGCCGGATCGTATACGGCGCTGTGAAAAATGAACAAGACCATTGTTTGAGGACGAAAATGTTGAAACTCACGGACGTGGATGTCCATGCGGTCCCGTACGGAGTACTTATTTCAGCCAAATTGAACTTGATTTTTTTGATCTAAAAGGTTCTGTGAGTTTTATTGGGCTGGGCGAAGATTTCCAAGTAAATTACCTTTTTCAGATTGCTACGAAACAAGCTAGGGAAGCATAACTGTACTACAGACGTATGTTCGCGGTTTGTACGCATCCGGACGCATGTCTATTTTTCCCACGCCCGTAGTTTCAGCCGCACATGTACGGCGGCGTACGAACTACGGCCGGACTCATACGCAGTGTGAACATAGCCTTAGGCTATGTTCACACTACGTAAAACTACGGCTGTTGTTGCCGGAGGAACAATGCCTTAGTTTCAATGGGATCCCGTCCGGAGCGTACACACACCGTATATGCTCCGGCCAGGATCCCGTGCGGCCCCGCAAATAACTGACATGTCAGTTTTCTGCAGCCGCAATTCAATGAATTGCGGCCGTAGGAAACCCTGTCAGCTCACATTATGAAGCGAGCGGCTCCGGCCGCTCGCTCCATAGTGTGCAGGGGGAAGCTCTGATGCGCCCGCATCAGAGCTCTGCGGCCGGACAGTTCATCCGGGCAGATGATCCGGGCAGAGACTGGCCGTTCCGTGACCCGTGTATCATATATAGGGCCCTTAAAGGTGCTTTCTGGAGTAGAAAATGGTCTTCTATATCACTGAAATAGCGCCACTTTTGGCCATAGGCTATGTCTGGTATCTTAACCCTTTCACTTAAATAGCGATTGGCTGCAATACCCAAAACTACCTATGAGCAAAAGTGGCGCTGTTTCTACAGAAAAAAAAATTACTTTTGTACTGGTCCTGATCAATCTCTTTAACATGTATAGGTATATCATAAAATTGCTGACAAAGTACAGTCTGACATATTTCTTTATTGATCATTTTCTGCATTGTTTACATACAAATACCTGTTATGCAGATTTAAAAAACACCTTCAAAACGAACTGTGACACACTTACTACAAAGAGGAAAGATCGTCCTGTTTTTTTTTTTTTTTTTTTTTTGGACTAAATAGCTGAAAATCCATATTTTCTGTCAAGTGTTGTCAGGGTGATGCTTAATTCGTGGTGTACACTGTCTACAAGTTCGCCTTTGTAGTTCTATTGCTACACATAATTCATACAATGACCTTCAACTTTATGAGAAGGTGGAAAAGGTGCCGGCAGCTGCGGAGAAAAGCAACATCTCCACTTCAAATTATGCCAAGGACATGCAGGGTGCCTCACCTTTTGCAAGAAAAACTTCAAATAGTTTACAGCACTCAAGATTGATTGTGAGGTCTGCAGGCCTCAAAGGGTACCCATAAAGTTCAATTAAAAATCTCATTAGGATTGTATAGGAGGATCAAACAGAAATCAAAAAAGACTCATGGGGACGGAGAATGCCTGTCTGATTAGTCCGAGGCCTTCATAAATGATTATTCTGTTACTCAAATAAGATGTCTTCTGTGGTCGGTTAGCAGTAATAGCCGGATTTTATATTCTGCTTGCTTAAATTATGGTTCCAGGTAAGACTTAGTAAAGTGTACAGCCTGTCACTAAGGTTATTAATGCTATGAATCCGGATGTCAGCTAAATGGAGTCTAATACAAAGAACCGAGCGGTACGGCGAGAAAGTAGCGACTCAAGGAAACTTCAGTAGTCGACCTTATGGTTGAACGGAGATAGCATATAAAACTCTTAGGGTTTAGTCAATAGTGCAGCCTTTTAATCATTTTCAATGATCAGTTATTTGGAAGAAAGAAACATCATGGGGGAGATTTATCAAACATGGTGTAAAGTGAAACTGGCTCAGTTGCCCCTAGCAACCAATCAGATTCCACTTTACATTTTGCAAAGACACTGTGAGGAATGAAAGGTGGAATCTGATTGGTTGCTAGGGGCGACTGAGCCAGTTTCACTTTACACCATGTTTGATAAATCTCCCCCCATGTATTTATCCCGTTTTCATTCACCGTTTTTTTTTTGTTTGTTTTGTTTTTCCACAATGTCTTTGTTCTAATTGTTCATTGTTGTTGGGTGTTTATATTTTTTTCACCTTACTTTGGCTTTATTCTTTGCCTCTATCTACTAGACTACTTTTGTTTTGCCATTCATATCTCTGTCAGGAGGGGCTATCACTGGCCTACTAGTTCTTATTACTGGGTAGTGGGACTTAATAACTGCATCACTCCCACAAACTCCTCTTTTTATTTCCCATTGCTTAAGTCCCCCATATTAGTTAGAAAAAAAGTTGGTTGACCGTCTATCAGGATTGGCCAACTGTCTTATATATGTATAGTGACCCGAAAGACAGATGATGGCTGGGCGGAAAAGAATCAGATGTTGGATTTCACCTGCCTGATCTAAGGGTCTTATTCCACAGGCCGAACAGGGCCCGATCAAAGATGTAATCGAGCGCTGATCTGCTAGATCGGCGCTCGTTTACTGGGCCTATTCCATGGCCCCGATGATCGTTAAGCGAGGGCTGCAGGGACATTGTTACCGATGTCCTTGCAGCCCTTGTGTTATACATTACCTGTCCGGGCTGCAGGTCTTCTCCTTCTTCCTCCCGGTCCTGCGCCGCAGCAGCTTCGGAGCGGGGCTGTCTAAACTGACAGACCGCTCAGCCAATCACTGGCCAAATGGTCTGTCATTTCTGCTGCGGCGCGGGACCGGGAGAAGGAGAAGACCTGCAGCCTGGACAGGTAATGTATGATGATGCTGAAATCGTCGATCACCGCCCGCATCTCTATCCCACCGTAGCGATGCGCTGGTGGCGAACAATTATTTTAGGTCTGAACCTAAATGAACGATCAGCTGATGACACGATCATCGGCTGATCGTTCTCTCTATTCCACGGAGTGATAATCGGCTGAATTGGGCCGATTCAGCTAATTATCACTCCGTTTCGGCCGATTATCGCTCCATGGAATAGGCCCCTAAGGGTAATAGACCACTACCTAAAGAGTTTGACAGATTCTTCCTAATCCTTTCTCCTTTGAGAACACTAGCCAAGCTAAGTGTTCTGTAAGCCCAATAAATATTGGGTACATTGGATACAATCCTCAAGAATATGTGGTTTATTTTATTATATTACTGTATTTCGACGAGTCTTTGCCAAGCTGTCTAGGCTTTTTAGGGTGTTCTGCTCCCACTGCAATACCAATAGGTAAAAACATATCCTCTTTTTCCATTCTGATATCCGGGGCCCTAAACATAAAGGGGAAGATTTATCAAACATGATGTAAAGTGAAACTGGCTCAGTTACCCCTAGCAACCAATCAGATTCCACCTTTCATTTTCAAAAGAGTCTGTGAGGAATGAAAGGTGGAATCTGATTGGTTGCTAGGGGCAACTGAGCCAGTTTCACTTTACATCATGTTTGATAAATCTCCTTCAAAGAGACTAGTGCTTCTACAAATAGCAGGGCTGTGGGATGTAGTAGTGTGAACAAACACTAGGATGGGGGTTCCATTTTGTTTTAAGCTACGGAGCCCTTTGTCATGTCATTGTCCTTTTTGGTAGCACTCAAAATGCAAATGGAGCTGCGCCATAGAGGGGCAGAGGATTCCTCCCACTGGGACGGCCCGGCCCGCCTCCAGTGCTTTAGCCCCGGCCCGGTACCCGTGGATAGAACGGCGCAGTACCCAGGAAACGGGCCTTGGTTCAAAAAATGGACCGCAGCATCCGTGGGTCATGTAAAGCGAATGTACCTAATGGTACATTCGCTTTAACCACTCAATGTCTATCCACAATGACATCAGGTTTTGTTTTCCATTGGGTGAAATAACTAATATTGTCCAATTCGTAAGGCCCCTGTACACAGGCCAGTTTATCGGCTAAATCAGTATTTGCAAGAGCGCTCGAATAATAAGAGCATCAAATAATAATCCGATTAATAGGGCAGCAATAAGCCAACCAATGAGAAAGCGTTGGTTGATTAAGTCTTGTATTTAGGCCTCAAAGTCATCATTATTGCCTGCATATGACTGTAAGAAGGGAATATACGGCTAAAATGAAAGGGTCCCAAACAATCTGCCGATTGTGCTGTGTAAAGGCTCATTAACCGAGCGCTGATGTACGACCTGCTCGACGTGTCCAAAAGGCCACATAGAGTTATCACATTGTCTGATAAAGTTGTCACACCTGTAAACTTTTGCACAGAAAAATCACGTGCCAAAATATTCGGCCATTATTGGTACCGAGTGGCACATTTAAGCTATTCAACGATAGAATGGACTTTCATCGATGACGTCCCTCAAAAAGGTCTAGTTTTGCTGCAGATTTACTATAGTAGAAGTGCCCTATTGTCTCTACCCCCTGGGGTGCACTTATCGTAGGTTGAGAACCTAGGCTCTAAGCCATAAGCTATGTGCACGATATCACGAAAGTCCATGTCAACAGTCTACTTATCTCCATCAACCTCCGTAATTTCACCTAACCGAGAACTCTCAACAAGCTCCGTTCCATCACTCTATAACATCCTCAGCACTCGCTAAATGCAGTTCAAACACAATCAATACATTGTGCAGATAGTTCCAAAATACCTTTTCTTTCCTCTCCGCCGCCGAACAAAGGCATTATTGAGGACCCGGTTTATTCACAGATTGCCGTGATTCCTAATGACCACCCTACTTTTGTTCTGCCAGTCACCTGGAAGGCTCTTGATAAAGATTTAGCATCATGTTCTAAGTGTCAAGCCTGTCAGTAGTACTGAGCCATATGACCAGAAGGAAAAAAAAAGAAAAAAAAGCACAGGGAGCTATTGATTACAGCTTCTCGATGTCACTTGTTCACTAGGATTTAGGTATTGATGAGGCTGCATGTGAAAACAAGCCGGGTCCCTTGTGGGGCCTCTACCCTGAAGAACAAAATGCAAACTTAGAGAAAATATGCAGCTGGTTCTAGAATCAGAGGGATTCCAGTATTGATTGAAAGACTCCTTCATGTTCTTTTTTTTTTTTTTTTTTTTGCTAGAGACAAATCTATGGGTTTGGAAGTTTTATAGTATTTGAAAAAAAAAAAAAAAGAGAGAGCGGAAAAAAAAGGGTCGGTGTAAATGATGGATTCTTGTATTGGACGAATTAGATTTCACAGCATGAGGATTTCAGTGCAGCTTTAATATTGCAGCTCCTAGGATATTGATAAAAATTACATTTTATGCAGCGAAGGCTTTCAAATAGAGAAGTAGGGTAATATTCCCCTAAAACCGCCTAAGGGCTGTAATAAATTTTAGTAAGTTTAATTGTTTTAGCAGACTGAATATTTGCACCAGACGTAGGCCCTGACTAAACTGTGTTTAATATTTTAAAATTACAAATCTTTTGTCCTGTATAATACCTCATTTAATAACTTCCCTGTGGTTTAAGGTTAGTTAGAATTTTCCATTTCCACATCTGCATTGCTAACTACGATTATAAGGCTATAATCAATGCTGCCTTTTACACTGGATCCTCCAGCACTCAAATGTTTCACGGCCTTATGAGCTTTTAACTATTTCACAGGCATCCAGGTATTTTATAGAAAGTGCACTGGGGATAGACAAGGTTTTACTGCAATAAAACCACCTCCTTTTCCTTTTTTCTTTGTAGCCGGGTGGAAGCGGCTACCGGGACATGTGCTCGGGGGTTCCTTGTGCTAGAGCAGGGGTAGGGAACCTTGGCTCTCCAGCTGTTGCAAAACTCTAATTCCCATCATGCCTGCACAGCCAAAGGTTGGAGGGCCGAAAGTTCTAGAGGTTGCCAACAAGTCTCACGGCTAAGGCAGTGAACTGTACCTTGTGCTGGGGGAAAGTAACCCTAAGGGCCCTATTACATGGAGCGATAATCGGGCAAATCAGTCCAACACTGCTGATTATCACTCCGTGTAATAAAGACAGCGATCGGCCGATAAAACGATTGGTTCTTTAGGTCCTAAAATCATTGGCCGTTGACCATGCATTGCTACATGTAATAGCGATGCAAAGCTTGCGGCTGACGATTGCCGCTCAGCCAATCCCTGGCCAGGCTCAGACAGGCCGCTTTGAAGCTGCAGGGGTGCATACTGAGTGCAGAAGACGACCAGGAGCATGGGCAGGTATTAACTGTCTGGGCAAGGGCTGCACGGACATTGCAAACAATGTCCGTGCAGCCCTTGCTAAATGATTATCAGGGGGTTTAATAGGCACAGGAAACAAGGGCTGATCTAGCAGATCGGCGCTCATTTATAATATTGAATGGGCCTTCATCGACCCATGTAATAGGACGCTAAACTACAATTCTGATTGCTGTACTATATAAGAACTAAGCCATTCAGGGATAAATACAACATTAAAAGTTAAACGTAGAAAATTAAGTGGGTTGTACCCATTACGTTTTTCTCTGTTGGTCAGAACTCAGAACACTTTGGTGGATGTGTCCAAATCTGTGATCGTTTTCCTGAGAATATCTTTTGAGTGTCGTGGTACTGATAAGGCTGAGACTACAGGAAAATGAAAGGAAATTGCTTTTAATTGTTACAAATAGTCCAGCACTTCCTTACTTAGAAGAAACTCCACCTGAGCTTCTTGTGTAGGCCTGATATGGTGGGGGCCCTGTTACGGATTGTGCCCCTTCTCACCAACCTTAACTCCAACCAAGCTTCTTGTGTAGGCCTGAAATGTTTTGGGCTTTGTTACAGATTGTTCTGCTCACCAACCTAAACTCCACCAAGCTTCTTGTGTAGGCCTTCAAGGAAAAAGTCCAGCTGTCTGTGTGATCGTCATAGACTGATCACCTTGCGGAAGGATTGTGTGTTCCTGGGTGTTTTTAATCTTTCTATAGATCTATTTATGGCAATTATGTTTAATTCTGTCGCTGACAATTGCTTTGTGTTATACCTGATTGATTTTAGAAATAATTTCGTAATTGGGGTCACAAATTACTAATATAATTCACTCAAACCTGTGTGTTAGTTTGCGGAATCTGATTATGGCGGAGCTGAATGGTACACCCCTGAGTTTTTTGTGATTATAAAATAGATCAATATTGTTAGGAGGAATCTAAGTGTGTGATTTCCTCGGAGTATTCTGACAGACTTGTAAAGCTCAGATTCTATACAGGAACTAACTAATGATATGAAGATTGAATTTTTAACTTAACCCAGTTATATGGAATAATTTTATTAGTTAATGAACATTTAGAACTGTGTGCACTGGGTATTACGGCACCTATTTCGGAAAACGCAGTAGTCCTTGAAAGGATTGTGGTATCTAATGGCTGGTTTATGAGATCATTTGCATATCTTCACCCGGATACTTTGCACCTTCTCATGCTATCTCTGTATTTGAAGACAAAGGACTGCCGCTTACATACAGATTGCCACCCCAGAATCCCTTTTCTATTACGTTTATTCTGCTTTTATACTAGGTTTAGATTGCCCTAATGACCTAACAACAATGTTTGCAGTTGATCTTAATATGTTGTGCCAATTGTTACAATGTTGCGCACCATCATGCTTGTATAGGGATCCACAGCTGATAACGTTGCTGTATTATAGCTACCGTATTTTCCTGCGTATAAGGGTCCTATTACATTGGCCTACAATGGCCTGATCGTTTTAGTAAACGTGTGCCCATTTACTGGACCTTTTAGACGGCCCGATAACAGGGCAGTAATGGCTGCATGGACATCGTTAGCGATGTTCATGCAGCCCTTGCCCAAAGACCTGAAATTGTACCCCTCCCCACTCCCGGTCTTCTCTCCTGTGCTCTGCAGCTTCCCTGTCCTGGCGGCCGCAGCTTCTGAGCGGCCTCTCAGCTGCCCAGACACTGCAGCCGTGGGGACTTGGAAACTGTGGAGCACAGGAGAGAAGACCGGGAGTGGGGAGAGGTAAGGTATTATGTGTTTGGGCAATCATCAGCCAACGGCCATGCATCGCTATTACACATAGTGATGGGCAGTCGCCGCCCGACGGTTTTAGGTCCAATCCTAAACCCACAATTAGCTGATGATCGTGTCAATTGGCTGATCATTGTCTCTATTACACAGAGAAATAATTGGCCAAATCGACTCTATTCAACCGATTATCACTTAGTGTAATAGCGCCCTTAGACTACTTTTTAACCCAGGAAAATCTTCTCAAGTCAGGGGTCATCTTATACGCCGGGTGTGCAGAAAAACATCGGAACTAGACTGGAGAACCTGTGGTTGCCGCATACGGTGGGGAGAGCTCAAAAGTGGCCGCATCTCCACTGTATGCTGCGTCCGTATGAAGGGCAGAGCAAGCTGCAGGCATTCGCGGTATGGAAAAAAGTGATACGGTAGAGTGGCACTGTGCCCACACCCCTTTACCTGTCTGGCCCGCCCTTGTATCCTACCAGTATTACTGTGCCGCCTTCTCTGCCTCTCAGATCTCCCTGCTGTCTGATGTTTTTTGTTAATTTTTATTTGGTGTGCTTTGGAAGAGGGGTAGTCCTATACGGCGAGCATATCCCATAGCAGACCCTGCTATATAGACCACTATATAGACTACTGTGTTTGGTATTGCAGCTCAGTTTTACCAAAGTTAGTGGAGTCGAGTTGCAATACCACACAAAACCTGAAGACAAATATGACGCTATTTTTTTAAAGAAAGTAGCTATGTTTTTATTCATCCAATTTGGCCATGTTAGTTTGGCCGAAGGTTATCTCACCTGACTTCCTCATAAACATGAATGTTTGGCATGGCCAAACATTTATGTATTTCCTTTAAGGTGTGGAGGGGTGAGCTGGTGCCAGACACCTTGGCAGTGGCCGATCACTCCCATAAATATAGGATAAGATTGACTGTGCCGGCGCTGTAAGTCCTCTTCTCTGACCTGTCATTATAGGCCGGAAGTCACTCGCTTCCATACATTCTCTATGGAAGCGTGTGACTTCTGGCGTTCAATTTACAAGGCAGAGAAGAGGAGTCACAGCGCCGTCGGATGTGAGCGTGCGCCGTATTTGAACGGCAAAGTGGGACTGGGACGGAGCTGCGCCGCAGGACATCGATCAGGTTATGTGAGTATACATGCCAGCGGCTACCGGGGGAGGGCAAAAAATTTTTTATTGAACTGCCTCTTTAACCCTCCTGTCCCCATGGGGAACAAAGGAACGCAGTTAGTATCATATAATTTGGCCTTATTTACTACATGGTCATTACAACTGAGGATATCTACAAGGTGGAGACACTACATAGGTATTTTGTGACCTTAGTGGACCGTCCAATACTCACTTACTACTGTTTGGTTGGATTAGCCGAGAACGTGCAGGGGGGACCACGGCTGCTGTTCCGTGTCTGTGAAAAAGAAGAGCCTGTGGAGCCTCATTGAAGAGTGTCGAAACGCAGGACTCGCCAGATATCCCTCTGGGAAGGACCCAGCCAAGGGGTGACTCCTGTAAGGAGACCAGTTGTTTGGTTGGTCTCCCTGAGATCAGCGATCTGTGTTTCTTGTGTCTGTAAAAAGTGAGGACTGGTAGAATAGAATGTTCTTCATGAAGATGGTGTTTGGCATCCACTTGTCTCTTCTTCCTCTATTGAATAGGTTGCGTGGACGAGAGAAGAAGCTTCCAGTATTGACAGCCTTGCATCAGATTAGGAGTTCCTAATAATATAATAATATTCTTATGGTTTTATCTTTCAGCACATTATGTCTATATTCTCTCCTGGAAGCTGAAAATTCATGTTTGGTTGCGGTAAGAAATGGCAGAGAAGGCTGTACGCTGCGTGACATTATTGTCCGATTATTGCATTCCGTAGCACATTTGAGTCGTTCTGCCATGTGATGTCGGATGTGCGGCGCTCATTCTTCTCAGATCTCACAGTTCAGGGTAATCTTGCTCAGAATAAGCTCCACTATTAGTCTTGGCTGAGAGCATACAGCGTTTAAGTGACTATTACAAGCAATTATTGTGCCCAGTTATAGAATTTACATTTGCTTCAGTTCTGACTGTCGGGTGTGTGAGTAATTTGTCACTAATTATCCGTTCTAGCTCAGCCTCAGCCTCATGTCTTCTCCTGTGTCTCTTCTCTTTTCCTCATCGTTCATGTAATGCTCATATTTTATACGAGGAGTTCGGTTTCCTCAGATTTATTTATTTTTTTTTAAGGATATTTTGACAACTTGGCACTTTTGTTGGATCGGTGGATACCTACTCAATTTCACCAGTTAATTTATATCTTTAAAGCAGGGGTCTCAAACTTGCGGCCCGCGGGCCAACTGCGGCCCTCGGGACACTAGTTTGCGGCCCCCACCTCACCCAGTGTCCCGCATTATATGTGGCCCGACCCAGTGACGTCGCTAGGCATTAAGATTCAGGGCCAATGCCCCAGACAGGAAAAGTCACTGCCCCGAATCTTTTGCCTACCGACGTCAAACTACAGGAGACAGTGCCAGCGCCCGACAGCAATCGCCCCCAGAACATCCCCCCCCGCCCCGGCACTCACTGCGTCAGCAATGCCCTCTCTCCCCCTCTCTACCCTGAGGCCGGAGCTGGTGAGTATTCTATTGTAACCCAGGGGATGGCGGCCGGGGGTGGGAAGGCTGGGGGGTTGGCAGTGTGTGTGTGGGGGGGGGGGGATCGTGGCCAGGTGGGGTAGTGTGTGTAGGGGAGAAGTAAGGTGAGATAGTGTGTGTAGGGGGGTCACGTGGGGTAGTGTGTGTGGGGGGGTCAGGTGGGATAGTGTGGGCACTATATGGGGGATTGGCTACTATGTGGGGCACTATATGGGGGCATTGGCTACTATGTGGGCACTATATGGGGGCATTGGATACTATGTGGGCACTATATGAGGGCATTGGTTACTATGTGGGCACTATATGGGGGCATTGGATACTATGTGGGCACTATATGGGGGCATTGGATACTATATGGGGCATATATGGGTGCATTGGCTACTATGTGGGCACTATATGGGCGCATTGGCTACTATGTGGGCACTATATGGGGGCATTGGATATTATGTGGGCACTATATGGGGGATTGGATACTTTGTGGGCACTATATGGGGGCATTTGATATTATGTGGGCACTATATAGGGGCATTGGATACTATATGGTGCACTGTATGGGGGATTGGCTACTATGTGGGGCACTATATGGGGGCATTGGCTACTATGTGGGGAACTATATGGGGGCATTGGCTACTATGTGGGGCACTATATGGGGGCATTGCTACTATGTGGGGCACTATATGGGGGCATTGGCTACTATGTGGGGCACTATATGGGGGGATTGGATACTATGTGGGGCACTATATGGGGGGATTGGATACTATGTGGGGCACTATATGGGGGGATTGGATACTATATAGAGTACTATAATTGGGATTGGATACTATATGGGGTACTATTCAGTCAGCAGCATGTGGTGACTGTAGAGGAGTGGCTATGGAGGGTTGCTATCTTGTTTTTCTTGTGGAAACCCTGATGCGGCCCAGCCTCACCCAGACTCTACATCCAGCGGCCCCCGGGTAAATTGAGTTTGAGACCCCTGCTTTAAAGGATGTATTGGCTAGAATTATTTATTTTACTGACTTAAAGATACTGCAACATGTTTTTTTTTTATGTTTCTGTATGTTTTTAGAACATTTTTATAGGAGCAGTCATCTTGTCCAAGTTGTTTTTAACAGCACTTAATGACATGCTTTACAGCAAGCCTTATGGACATAAAACAAAGTGAACATCCTCAGCCTCTATTCTTTGTATGGGACACATTTGTGAACATGCTTTGTGACCTGTGCTAAGATCATTTTATAGGCAGGGGGAGGCTGAGCTGAGAGCTTCATCTATAGTTTCCTCCATCTACTGGTGTCAGTATTTACTGCAGTGCTGTACAGATCACTTTGTGGCATCCTCCTCCTTATCACCACAGACAAGACAGGAAGCCTTAGCTTACGTTTAAGTCTAGTGGCCAGAATAAATACTGCAAGATTTAAAGATTAATTCTTAAAAAATATAGTTCACATAAAAAAACCTTGCTTTAATCATTAGGTCCTTTTCTGATAAGATATTCCCTTTAGAGTGCCTTCACACCTACCGGATCCGCAGCGGGTCTCACTTCTGTGGATTCCTAGCGAGAACCGCTGCAGATCCGTTACCATTCACCCCTATGATAGCACATACTCACAGCGGGATTGACATCCCACTGTGAATATGTGCTTTAACCCCCCCGTTGTCCGCAGCCCCGCCGCTGCATCCCCCATCCCCGGCTGCATCCTGAAGCAGGCCGTCGAGAGCATACATTACCTGCTCGGCGGCGCAGCTGCAGTGAGGCTCCCGGCTCCGATCCTGCTTAGCTGCGGGGGCGGCGGGCTGCAGGATGCGGCTGGGGATGGGGGGATGCGGCGGCGGGGCTGCTGACAGCAGGGGGTTAAAGCACATATTCACAGCGGGATGCCAATCCCGCTGTGAGTATGTGCTATCATAGGGGTGAATTGATACTGGATCCGCAGCTGATCTCGCTTCGAATACGCAGAAGTGAGATCCGCTACGGATCCAGTAGGTGTGAAGGCACCCTTAAAGAGGACCTGTCACCCCCGGTGCCGGGGTGACAGGCTCCCGACCCCCTGCTAGAGCACCTTTTACGTTCCTGATCCCGCCGGGTCCCGCTTCCTGATACGGTCGGGTGACGGAGATATCAGTGCCCGAAGCCCGGTGCGCGCGCTCCTGAGATGAGTCCAACTCTCATAGAGAATGACGGAGCGTCAGACTCACCATTTATTCTCTATGAGAGTTGGACTCATCTCAGGAGCGCACGCATCGGGCTTCAGGCGATGAAATCTCTGTCACCCATCCGAATCAGGAAGCGGGACCCGGCGGGATCAGGTACTTATAATGTACTCTAGCGGGGGCTCGGGAGCCTGTCACCCCGGCATTGGGGGTGACAGGTTCCCTTTAACGAAAATATTGAAAATAAAGCCATTCGGGGTGAAATCACAATTTCTATTTATTTATTTCTATGATTTGAGAAAATACATCTCTTTACCAACAACTTCTAGATTAATTCCCCTCAATCTGAACAGAGATGCGAGTACATGCTATTGCTGTAACTATTACTATCTGCGCTTTATAAATATAGATCTATAAAAACATCCTAATGAGGACATTAAGTTGCACATGGGTGCTGCCATGCATGAGGTGATGGATACAGCTGTTGTCAGTAGCAGCAGTGGATCAGGTGTGGCCTACTTCATCCAGATTATCGGATAAGGAGTGTTGGGATGTATGGGATCGAGTACAGTAGCGTCCAATGGGCTTGGAGAGATGCCAAGCTTCTGGGCTAGGAAAGCCTTCTCCTGCTTAATAAAACAGGAGGTGTAGTTTCACCCAAATGAGAGATAGATAGATTTAACATATAATATAATAATCTAAAATGCAAGAGCGTAATAGTCTGGTGCTGTTGTTAGCACAGAACTGCATTGTAGTAAAAAAGTATATAAAACAAAAGGGGGGGGGGGGGAAATCAAAGTTAGGCTATGTTCACATTTGGTAAGAGACCGGCCGTTCTGTGACCCAGTCGGGTCACGGAACGGCCGGTCTCAGAAAAGATCATCCCGGCTGGTACTGCAGTACCGACCGGATGATCTTTAGCGCCGCTGAGTTCTGATGCGGGCACATCTGTGCGTGCTCGCACCAGAACTCCCCACTGAACACAATAGTGTGCACTGACAGGGTTTTCTGAGGCCGCTATTCAGTGAATGGCGGCCGCAGAAAACTAACATGTCAGTTTCTCGTGGCGCTGCTAGGGATCCCGGCCGGAGTGTATACTATGTGTATACACTCTGGCTGGGATTCCCTCAGCCTGCAGCACTACGTAAGTACCGCATAAATCATGGCCATTATAACAACGGCCGCGATTTCTGTGGTACTTACGTAGTGTGAACATAGCCTTTAGACTCATGGACAAGGTCATATTACTGCATATGCGCAACTGGAGGAAAGCAGTTTAGGTCGGAAGGTCGGGTTTTATTTTTGTCATGTGAAAAACCCAACAAACCTAGGGTGGTATTACACGGAACGAATATCGTTTGAAAAATCGTTACATCGTTTATATTTGAACAATAATCGTTTAGTGTAATAGCAGACAAGGATTCAACAACTAACAAGAAATAGAATTTGGACCTATTTTTATCGCTTCGTGTAATAGTACCCTTACTGAGGACACTTTAATAGATCTGATGGTTTGGGAAAGTAAAATGTTGATGTGTAGGGTTGTTGAAAACATCACAATATTACTAAACCAGGGCCAATATCTTCTAATGTACCGCGTGCCCTAAAGCATTGTGTGTACAATTTTTTCACTCTTGTTTCTTCAATGTGAAAAGTGAGGTCTGATCGTTTAAAACTTATGAAGGGGGAATTTGTTACTGTCATGGTGTCCCAAGTCCTTGGGGGGCCCCTTACAGTGCCTTCTCTAATGGAGCCGTGTCATAGAGGGGCAGGGGGTTCCTCCCACTGGGGGTGGGCCGGCTCACCTCCAGTACTTCAACCCCAGCCGGTGTCTGGAAATAGAGCAGGATGTGGGAAGCAGGCATCGGCTTCCCCACACCAGCGTCGCTCTATCCATGTGAATATCAGAAAAGCGATGTACCAGTGGTACATTCACTTTAAGTGTCAGACTGTGGTACAATAAAGAGAAGTGGTCACTTCACCGATCCTTCACTATCCCCTCACTAATGTCCACTTCCCGATCCTGCTTCAGCTGATAGGAAACATAAGGAGATGCCTGCTGAACCTGTCACCGGTCATAACCTTTCTCAGCCATTTCCTGTGTGCCAAGATGGGATCAGAAAATAGAGACCAGCATGGACCCAGGCAGCATTAGGACGCCATCAACAGAGAATATGTCCCGCCAGACAACCACTTTTAGGGCATGTATCTAACCTGCTTAGAGCCCCCTTCAGGGCACGGACCACTGGGCATAAAAGTTTCATACCTCCATCCTATGCACCTTTTTCGTGAAGAGTTTATAATCAATATGCAAATATATCATTTTGATGCACTGGGGGCTGGGATAATGAATACCAGCAGAGCGGCCAGCCGGGGGTGGTGTGGCTGGGGCCGATTGGTGCTCTGGGGCCATTGGTTCCGCCCCCAATGCACCATGATGACTTATATGCATGAGGATTAAACTCTTAATAGTGCAAAAACAGTACCAAGGATCGAGGTAGGAAACCTGCTTTCATCCTTGGCGCTCCGTTCCCTATTGGGAGTTTTCAGCAGGTTAGATACTTTTTCCCCTTTAAAAGATTTTTACTGTGTATTATTTTGTAGGAACCACCACATGTAGGTTAAAGGAGAAGTCCGACACAGGCAGGGGGGAAATTTGATTATAAGTAAAAACTTACCTCTCCCCATGCACGCAGTGAGCGGCGGCACTGGCCTTGGGACCCTCTCCGGGATCTCCGACGCTGCACACGTCACAGCCTGGCTGATCAGCTGATTGCTCAGCCAGTCAGTGACGCTTTAATCACTAATTCGCTGAGTAGCCAGCAGGGACAGGAGAAGTCCGTCCGTTTTTAAAATCCGGCAGGCGCAGGGGGAGTTTCATATCAAGTACGTACTTACCTCTCCCCAAGCCCATGGTGAGCGGCAGGACTAGCTTTGGGACCCTTGACGGAAGGCATTTTCCCCCGAGTTGTAATGAGTTCACGACTCGGGGGAAAATGCCTTCCGTCAAGGGTACCAAAGCCGGTCCTGTCACTCACAATGGGCTTGGGGAGAGGTAAGTACGTACTTGTTATGAAACTCCCCCCTTCCGGCTGCCGTATTTTAAAAATGGCCGGACTTCTCCTTTAATATAGCAGAACACAACTTTCCCTATTCTAAACTTCTCAATCACATCCAGGCTGTTTTCCTTTTGCCTTTAATTCCGAATAGGTCCTTTGATAGAGGGAAATATAACAAAACGGATTCATAAAGCAATAAATTTAAGTGCAGGAGAAATGTGTAATTAAACTACATTAATCAAATCTGTTTTTTGATAAATTGAATAGCGAGTTCATGCCAGGTTTGAACGACCTGGGTGTGCGATTTATACCCGAGACGAGACGATGGAATAAGAATTAGTTTTATTTCCAAGTGATTTATGTTCTGATTTATGAAGCTGCACAATTCCATGTTGTTGTTGGAATAAGATATATTTGTGATAGCGTTGTATATGATTGCGAGGGCTGCAGGGTTTGACATGAGTTGCCGAGCAGAGCAACTTTCTGAAAATAGTAGCACGGAGGTCCTGGACGTGAGTCTGACCATGGGCAACATCTTCATAGAGTTTATATGTCTACTTTAATATAACATCAGGTATGACAGTGATAATATTCCTATACATCATTAAACACCTTAAAGGGATATTCCCATTAATAAATATCATTGCATATCTAGGATATGGGTCTTTGCCCCCCAATGATCCTGAGAATTAAGGGGCACCTGCACGTATTCATCACTGTGGCACCATGACTATCTTCCTCTGCTACAATTGATAAAGGGGTAATCTGCCCCAGACAGTGGTAGCTGGTGGTAGCTTATCGTTTCTGGAACAAAGGGGTCAGGTGTCAGAGGTCTATCATGCCAGATCCCTCTCTCCAACAACATCAGTCGGAGAGTCGGAAAGCCCCCATACACCTTATACTGGTGGCCAGTAGCGGCATGTTTGGACAACTTTAGTATAAAATGTATGGACACCTTTAAACCGCCTTGAAAGCTGACAGCTTAATGGCTGCCATCAGCATTAGGCAAAGTTGGAAAGATGCCAGGGCCCACTGGGCTTGGGAAAGCCAAGGACACTCTTGCTAACTTTGCGCTAATCCTATCAAGAGTCGGGTGTAGTAGGGTATTCCTCTTTTACCTAAGTCCCCATATACACCTTGAATAATTAAAGGGGCCACTAAATTGCTTACGATATTATATGACTTATTGCCAGAAATCCCGAGTGGTTCGGACGCCCCTCTATAGATCCATATCAAGTTAAAAGACCATTGTTTGGGTGGAATATCCCTTTGAGTTTTATAAGACTATGACCATTATTCCATCCTGTGCCCTTAAAATGACTCTGTACTCACATTCGGCACCCCCCCCCCCCCCCCCCCAAACTGCTTGTACCGTCAGATAGCTGCTTTTAATCCAAGATCTGTCCTAGGGTCTGTTCAGCGGGTGCTGCAGTTATTGTCCTACAAAACTACTTTTAAGCTTTCGCACCTGTGTCAAATCTGCATGGCCTAGAGTGTCTGTGCCCTAGGATTGCACCGCCTCTCTATCCCTCCTTCCGCACTCTTCATCATTAGGAATACCCCTGGCCAGGATTTCTCCTATTCATCACTTGTCTGAACAAGTTAAGGCACCTGTGCAGTGTTCAGACAAGTGATGATTAGGAGAAAACCTGCCTGGGCATTCCTACTGATGAAGAGGGCAGGAAGGAGGAACAGAGAGGCGTCACAGGCCTAGGGCACAGACACTCTAGGCCACGCCAATTTGACACAGGACTGCAAGGTCAAAAGTTGTTTTTTAGGACAATAACTGCATCACCTGCTGAACGGACCCCAGGACAGATCTTGGATTAAAAGCAGCTATCTGAAGGTACAAGTGGTTTGGGGGGGAAGGGGCAGATTATGGCTTTAATAAAGTCTATTCATTGAGCCAGCCTATCCTTGGTGGTAGGATGAGACTAAAGTATGAAGTCAAAATGGCGAGTTAAGTCTTTGGGAAACAGGAGACACACGGGAGTCCTACACATCTATTACCATACTATTATACACATATTAACATATACTTTAACCATATATTTCATCATGCTGCCCATATCTGCAGTAAAGGATAGGGACACTTCTTCTGTATTTGACATTTTTACCGATGCGGTTTAAGTGCTTCTTGTCTACAGAGAGAGGAAGGCTACGTCTCCCCCCTCCCCATCATATAACATATTTTGGACCTTACTCATATCAAGCTCATCAATCATTGATGTCAGCCCATTGTATCCTTATCATGAGTAAGTGCAGAATACCATGGTCCTCGGGAAACTAAATACTTATGTTCAGTGTCCTTTGTGAACGCCGCTCCTGCTATAAAACAGAAGGACCCTGCTAGAAAATGACTCACATTAATTCCAAATATTAGCACTGTAAATACCCAAGGCTTGGGAAGGATAAAAGATTCATGACCGCAAATCTGACAATCCTTGGGCCAATTCTGGAAGCATATTTCCTTTTATAAAATTATGCAATATTACAATGTAGCATCAACTATGACTCATAATAGTATCTATCTATCTATCTATCTATCTATCTATCTATCTATCTATCTATCAATCATCTCCTAAGCAAATTACCAAGTGCACATGGACCCAGCCTTTATTTCTCACTTTTCCAGCACCCTCCCCAAATTTTCCCCACAAACACAATCTTCTTATCTATAGTGTCCTATAATGATGAGCAATCCTCAAGCATGTTAGGGTTTTCTGAACCTAGACACCCTGCCTGATGAAGTTGGATGCAGCCCTAGGGACTCCGGGATACATGGATACAGCCTATGGTCTATGGCTGTATCCATGCTTTCCAGGCAGCCTTAGGGCTTCATACAACTTCTTCAGTCACCGGTAATCAAATGAAGAGCATTCGAGTTTGGATGAACCCAAGCACACGTTAGGATTTGCTCATCTCTATTGCCCTCCTTAAGGCCTGCACTGTAACAATGTTTGAGGGTAGGTAGCCCATCCCCATTAATTAGGTAGGTCCCTCCCATTTAGTAGGTAGGGCCCCCAGTAGGTGGCTTTTCCTTATTAGGTAACTAGGTTTCCTAATAACTAGGTAGGTTCTCCCATGAGTTGGGGTACCTGAAAGGTAGAGCACCCCTATTAAGTAGGTTGATCACCCAATTAGGTAAGTAGGCTCCCCAGAGGGTAGGCAGGTAGAGCTTTTGGTAGGTAGGTCCTCAGTATATAAGAAGCTGACCCTAATAAGTAGGCTGGTAGATCCTCAAAATAAGTAGATAAATCCCCTTATTAAGTATAGGTTTATAGGTCCTCCAGTAGCTTGGTATGAGGTAAGAATAGGTAGGCAGGTGCTAAGTAGTTAGGTCCCCCAGGGGATAGGTAGGTACCACCATAAGGTATGTTCTCCTAAGTAGGTAAGTCTCCGAAAATGTAGGTTGACCCCCTCAGTATTTTGGAAAAACACCAGATTACCTAGACCCCCACCACCACCACCACCACCTCTCTGGATTCCTTATTGGTAGCATTGCCTGCAGTCCATGAACTCCACATGTATATGCAGCTAAAACCATGGTCCTACTAAAACACTATTGAGACTAAAAAAAAAAAAAAAATGGCTGCCTTCTTGTTGAACTATGCACCTCTCTTGTCTATGGGCTGTGTCTTTCATTGCATTAAGTCTATGGGGCTGAGCTGCAATATCAAACGCAACTCTTGGAAAATAAAGGCTACTTTTTGTAGAAGAAAGCAGCCGTGTTTTTCTAGCCTCATACAACCCCTCTGACAAAAACTCATAAAAAAAAAAAAAAATAACCAAAAAAAAAAAACTAAACGTTCACTTCTTCTGGGTACTTCTGCGGAATATGTCAGCATTATATAAAGAATAGATAATAAATTCTGTGATCTATTAATGCGCTCTGCCGGTATTCTTATTATAGTCATTTCAGCAATGTAACACATTACTCATAAATCTTTATTTATTACGCTTGTTTTATTAGTGGGATTTTTTTTAATGTTTTCATTTTAGGCTTGTAGTGCAGTAAGTAGTGGTATATCTCTACTCCTATCCCTGGATAACCTATGGGCTTGTTATTCTCTATAGAAATTATCCGCTTATTATGGGCATTTTACATAATTGTGTAAATAATCTGGAGGTGCGTGAGATTAACTCATTGTTTTTAGGCTTTTTTTTTGCTTTTTTTTTAGATTATTCTATACATCATTTGTATACATCCATTCTGCGCCTCCTGTCCACCCAACGTCTGTATCCTGTACTATAATATAAAGAAATCTCCTGCAAGCGCTTACCTACTTTCCCAGTAATAATGAACAGGTGGCCATAATTTGCAGGTTTTACAAGGGAATCATAGGTGCGGCACTAAATTCTTTGTTATATTCCATAGGAGGTCCAGGCACCAGATGGTGTCATTTAGGGGAGGGAAGGACAAAACGGCGATTTAGGTGAAAATCGTTGGTTACTAAATCTGCCCTAAGCAAGAATGAAGGTGGCAGTCGTGGAGTTTGGGCTTTCTCTTTGCCCTTTTGCTTCCTGCATTGTGCATTTTATTTATTTATTTATTTATTTATTTATTTATTTATATATTTATTCATCCATATATTTATTTTTATATCTATATTTATTTGAATATGTATTTATTTATAGATACATAGAACATTTTTATTTTTATATAATTATTTATTCATGTATTTATTTATAGATCTATATTCATATATTTATTTTTTTATATCTTTATTTTTACATCTATATTTATTTTTATAGAAAAAACAAAGTCCTGCAGCACTCCTCAAAAGAAAGACAGGTTGGTGCCAAGCGGTTAGCACAGGAGACCATTTGGGCAAAAATGCATAAAAAATAAAGAAAACTGCAGCACTCCAGATAAAAAAAAAAAAATATATATATATATATATATATATATATATATATATATATATATATATAATTTATTTTTATTTCTATATTTTTTATTCATACATGTATTTATTTATAGATCTATATTCATATTTTTCTTTTCTATACCTTTATTTTTATATCTATATTTATTTATATATATTTAATAATATTTTTTATTTTTACATTTATTTATTCATATATGTATATATTTATCAATCTAAATTCATTATTTTTATATCTATCTATCTATCTCTCTCTCTCTCTCTCTCTCTCTATATATATATATATATATATATATATATTTTTTTTTTATATCTATAGTTACTGTCCAGTCTTCTATATGAAACTTCTTTGCTTAATAACGAAGATGCCCCCTATACTTATGAATGGTTAAGAAGTACAATTCTAAGATCCCCTCTTGCTGTCAGTGAATGAAAACAATCTTCTCCACATTCATATTCATACTGACAACCTGTCCCATTGGAGCATTGGAGCAGCAGATGTTGGTTACAGAGTAACAGACTATACATCGTACTGTGAGCTAACCAATTGTGTCTCTGATGGAGCCTTGCGTTACCAGCGTGCACCTACAGCGATACATTGGAACAAACCGCAGCTGTGTGAATAGAGGATCACTTTAGGAGACATGTTCTTAGTTGTCCTAAAAGAAAAAAAAAGTGCTTCAATATAAATATACAAATTGTATTTCACTGTGTGGTCTGTGAATGGGGACAATGCTCTGTACCTCTTAAAGGGTCTTTTCCTTATTGCATGATGGGAGTTGTAGAAGAGGTTTGTGGACCCTTATAGTCAGTGACAATAAAGATCAATAAGATTAAAACTGCTGACAAGTGAGGTGAATGGCATTGATTATCTTGTGACAATGGGGCCTGTCAAGAGGAGGAATATATTAGATATCACATGAACAATAAAGACCCCCATACACAGTAAAGACCCCCATACACAGTAAAGACCCCTATGCACAGTAAAGACCCCTATGCACAGTAAAGACCCCCATACACAGTAAAGACCCCTATGCACAGTAAAGACCCCCATACACAGTAAAGACCCCTATGCACAGTAAAGACCCCGATACACAGTAAAGAACCCCATACACAGTAAAGACCCCTATGCACAGTAAAGACCCCCATACACAGTAAAGACCCCTATGCACAGTAAAGACCCCGATACACAGTAAAGAACCCCATACACAGTAAAGACCCCTATGCACAGTAAAGACCCCCATACACAGTAAAGACCCCCATACACAGTAAAGACCCCTATGCACAGTAAAGACCCCCATACACAGTAAAGACCCCCATGCACAGTAAAGACCCCCATACACAGTAAAGACCCCTATGCACAGTAAAGACCCCCATACACAGTAAAGACCCCCATACACAGTAAAGACCCCTATGCACAGTAAAGACCCCCATACACAGTAAAGACCCCTATGCACAGTAAAGACCCCCATACACAGTAAAGACCCCCATGCACAGTAAAGACCCCCATACACAGTAAAGACCCCCATACACAGTAAAGACCCCTATGCACAGTAAAGACCCCGATACACAGTAAAGACCCCTATGCTCAGTAAAGACCCCCATACACAGTAAAGAACCCCATACACAGTAAAGACCCCTATGCACAGTAAAGACACCTATGCACAGTAAAGACCCCCATACACAGTAAAGACCCCCATACACAGTAAAGACCCCTATGCACAGTAAAGACCCCCATACACAGTAAAGACCCCTATGCACAGTAAAGACCCCCATACACAGTAAAGACCCCCATACACAGTAAAGACCCCCATGCACAGTAAAGACCCCTATGCACAGTAAAGACCCCCATACACAGTAAAGACCCCTATGCACAGTAAAGACCCCCATACACAGTAAAGACCCCCATACACAGTAAAGACCCCTATGCACAGTAAAGATCCCCATACACAGTAAAGACCCCCATACACAGTAAAGATCCCCATACACAGTAAAGACCCCTATGCACAGTAGTCCCGACTTGCTGATTTCAGTGGAACCAGCTTATTGTCTGATGTTTATGGTGATTGTTCGGCATTTGATTACCTGTGGCTGAAGGAGTTGGATGCAGCCCTAGGGAGTCCCGGAAACATAGATTAAAAGGGGTTATCCAGCGCTACAAAAATGTGGCCACTTTCCCCCTCTCTCTTGTCTCCAGACGGGGTGGGGTTTCAAACTCAGTTCCATTGAAGTAAATGGAGTTTAATTGCAAACTACACTTGAAGTGCAGACAAAAAGGGGGAAAAGTGGCCATGTTTTTGTAGTGCTGGATAACCCCTTTAAATAGGGGTGTTTCCATGTTTTCCAGGACTCCCCAGGACTGCATCCAACGACTTCAAGCCACTGATAATCAAATGCCGAATGACCGAGCATGCTCAGATCTTTCTGGACAGAGGATGTCACTGGAGAAAAGGATTGGGCACGTTGATTCTTTTGTTCTTGGGGAAATAAGCTGCTCTCCATAGAGAACACATGAACGTGTTGATGTACATTAAGGGATCGGGCGAAATAGGTGTCGTCCAAACAAGCATCTGGCCGACAGGTATTGAAGGTGTATGGGCACCTCAATTTCTTAGATGGGCATTGTCATTTGGCAGGAACACGTCAGGAGCAGTGGCACATTTCCCTCCTCGTCCAGCCGCTCCATTATGAGTCTATGATATAAGATAGACATAGGTGATTGACAGCGGGGTGGTGGAGTAAGCTGCCACACGCTACCACCCGCAATACATCTTTAATCTGATTATTAGCAGAAAAAAAATTTAAAACCCCACCAATCTTCTTTCCAGACAATGACAGGTTGTCATCATGCGGCTGAAACCGTCATTTACTCCTAAATTTCACCTGACAAGCGATCATTCTAGTTGAAATTAATTTTTGCACCTTTTATTAAAGGGGTAGTTCACCCAAAAAATGTTTTCTTTCAAATCAACTGGTGCCAGAAAGTGCCAGAGATTTGTAATTAAAAAAAAAAATCTTCAGTCATCCAGTACTAATCAGCTGCTGTATGTCCTGCAGAAAGTGGTGTATTCTTTCCAGCCTGGAGAGCAGTAGAGGTTTTCCATGGGGATCTGTTACTGCTCTGGACAGTTCATGTCACGGATAGAGGTGGCAGTAGAGAGCAATGTGTCAGACTGGAGAGAATACACCCCTTCCTTCACGACATACAGCAGCTGATAAGACAAGATTTTTTAATAGAAGTAAAATACTAATCTCTGGCATTTTTTTGGCACCAGTTGATTTGAAAAGAAAAGATTTTTTGTGAACAAGCCCTTTAAATATATAGCGGCATCTTAAAGGGGCACTCTAAGTTAAAATTTCTTGTACCCTATTTGGCCCAGTTAGGGGCAGCACTAGGGTCCTTAGGAGGCAGGAGTGTGAGATGGCCCTTATTAGGGCAGCAATCTTGCCATGCACAAGGTCGCCCAGTTCAACCATTATAATACTTACCTGGCTGGGTTGACTCTTACATCTATATATACAAATATATAAAAGAAAAAAACAGTAGTCAAAAAAATGAGTACACATTATGCACGCTCACCTGATGGGGTCACACTGAATTACACACAACACTATTAGCGCATTGCAGTGGGATTGCAGCCCGCCGCCTTCCGGTAACTCGACCAGCAAGATTAACACAAAGAAAAAGCGGAAAAAGTGGTGGCTTTCCTGGCCTCTTCCGACGGCGCTCACCATGGCAGCGGAGAGAGGTAAGTTCTCACTTGTAATCAATTTCCCCTCTTCGCCCTGCCGACTTTTAGAAATCGCCTTTTAACTTAGAATACCCCTTTAAAGTGTCACTGTCGTTTAAATTTTTTTTGAAGAAATCAATAGTATAGATTTTAATGTAATTGGGTTTGTTAGCCGAAAAATGCATTTTTTATTCTCAAAAAGCAGTTTGAAGCTCTTCCCCCCTGTCTTCATGGTTCTCTTATGGGGAGGGGAGGGGTGGAGGGAGATGAGGCACCAAAACAGGACAACAAAGAGTTAATTTACAGTTACATCTCCGGGCTATCTCCTCTGAAGTCAGCACTGACCTCTGAATATCTGCTTTCACACAGGTCCCACTTTGTAATCCTTTGTTCTCTGCTGCCAACTAATCTCCCTCCTCCCCCTTCCCCTCTCCATAGGTTACACAAGTCCCGACTGATTTAAGAGAGTCGAGATTTCCTGATAATGAGCAGTGAATGAGAGAGAGGAGAGAGGGGAGACCAGCGGAAAGACTTTTTGAATGCAGATAATGACATATTTGCCTAATAAACCCAATTACAAAGTTTCTTAGAATCACCTGGACTATTCATTTCTGCAAAAAAAAAATAAAAAAAAATAATAAAACAACAGTGACACTTTAAGGATTTGAGTGACTTTGACAGGGTCCAGACTCTGACGGCTTGATGACTGCATCAGGACATTCCCAGTCGGCAGGTCTCAATAGGATTCTTCTTATATGGACTACAGTATGGTGGACCAATGACGGGGTGCTTCCAATGGTCGTATCTCCATACACCTGAGTTGCGTTTTCTTCTTGGTTCTCAGAATTCACAAGAATAAGAGTAAAATGTATACGATGGTACACTCACAAGGCCTTAAAACATTCCTTGGATTCTAGTTTTCCATTAATGCAAAAAAAAAAAAAAAAAAATATATATATATATATATATATATATATATATATATATGCTACTATTATATTTATATATATATATATATATATATATATATATATATATATAAAAATATAATAGTAGCAAAAAAAAAAAAAAAAATATATATATATATATATATATATATATATATATATATATATATATATATATGTGTGTGTGTGTTATATTATTTTCTATATGTTCTGAATGGTTACTGATCACCTCTGGAAGAATGAGAAGACCTAGTGGGGGCACAGTTACAGTCAGTATAAGGAGATGTACTATACAAGGGCGGTTACGAATAGACTATTGTTTTCTTTTTTTTTTAGCAGCCAAAGCCAGTGCATACATGTAAAATCATTTGCTATCATCACTCGGATACATTATGATGTCCTGTGTGACTTGAGGAGGATTCCCTGCGGGCCGCGGCTGCCACCATTGCTATATTTGATTTATGATGTTAGCATCTTGTTCGGTGGCAGCGTTCGGGGAGGCACAATACGTTCTTAATCAAGGGGTTAATTAAGTTGTGTGACGCTGCTGTTCCTAGGAAGCCCGATGTACAATGTCGGCCGCCCGTTCTGGGAGTTCGGGAGCCGCAGCGCATGGAATTACCATACAACATTATGGGATACGTTGGTAGAACACACATTAGTCGGTGCGTCCCAGTTGTCGCCCCCATATGCTGCCGCCGACTTATCACGCGCGCTGTGAAATTATTTCTTCAAGAAAAGTCATGAGTTGGGGCTCAAAAAGCAATTCCTAGACTTAAAGGGGTTGTCCGGACTAAGACAAACATGGCCAATTCCTTCCATAAACAGCGCCGCTCTTGTCGTCAGGTTGGGTGGGGTTTTGCAGCTCAGTTCCATTGAATGGATCTGAATTTTATTACCTTTCATAACCTGAGGACAAAGGGGGGCACTGTTTTGCAAGAAAGTAGTTGTATCTTTTCTAATCCTGGAGAATCCCTTTAAGGATCTGCTTTCTTTCAGAAACAGCGCTACTTTTATCCAGAGGCAGTGTCTGGTATTACAGACATCTGGTGAGCTGCAATACCAGATGTAGCACAGGGCAGAGGGTGTTGTTTCTAAAAAAAAAAAAAAAAAAAAAAAAAAAGTAGCCATGTTGTTCATTTCTTGTAATATAGAAACAGAAAATTCTTGGCAGAAAAAGACCACTTGGTCCATCTATTCTTTCCTTTTAGTATTTCCCAAGCCCTTTGGTTTACTTAAAATCTTTTTCTTTCAAATCATTTGGTGCCAGAAAGTGCCAGAGATTTGTAATTTACCTCTATTACAAAATCTCCAGTCTTCCAGTACTTAACAGCTGCTGTATGTCCTGCAGGAAGTCTTGTATTCTCTCCAGCCTGACACATCGCTCTTTGCTGCCACCTCTGTCCAAGACAGTAATTATCCAGAGCAGTAGCAAATCCCCACAGAAAACCTCACCTCTTCCTGTAGGACATACAGCAGCTGATAAGTACTGGAAGACTTGAGATTTTTTTTTTTATAGAAGTAAATTACAAATATCTGGTATTTTCAAGCACCAATTGATTTAAAAGAATTTTTTTTTTAGAATTTTGGACTTTAAGACCAGAACCAACAGGAACTTTTCCAAGGACTATTGCAGTTATTGGAATGTACTGTCTATTTTCGCAGCAGCTACATTACCAGTATACACAACCTAGGACAGGAAGGGGTTAAAGGGAGAGCCTACTACAGTTCCCACGTACAGATACCCCCCACTGGGCCCAAATTACGTATTAACCGCAATACAACATGTGCAACATCTAAATATGCAAATGACTGTCATTATAAGTAGACAGACAAGTTGTAATATGGCGGCTGCCCGGACGCTCCTCTTTGTTATAAACAGTTGGTATTATGAGGGAAAATCCAGCAATGCAGTTCTATTTTTTTTTTTTACTTTTTTTTTTTTTATTTATGTGTCACTAAATTATATTAGTTCCCCGGAATACGAATTGGTGTCCTTTATATTTATATATATATTTTGCCCCACGTCTTCTTCAGAATATACTGGACCAATTCTGGAGAACTTTACTTATTCTGCTTTGTTATTATAGGAGGTATCGAGGATCAGAAAAACATAGGTGCTTCCTGCTGAAAACAGCGCCACTCTTGTCCACAGTTTGTGTTTGGTATTGCAGAACAACTTGTATTCTCCCCTGTGGAGCAATTGAGATCTTCTTAGCTCTTGTCCTGTCTGCACTGACCTAAATTCCATTAAAGGGAGCAGAGCTGTAATACCTCACAAAACCTGGGGACAAGTGTGGCGCTGTTTTCAAAGAGCTTTTATCTGCCTATTTTAACTGCCATTAATACTGATGCAAAACCTTCCAATAGGAACCTAGTTTGAAGCCACGCCCATTATACATGGGTGTGGCTTTGCATGCAGTTGGCCTTCACTGTCAGTTTGTAAGGACAAGCCCCTCTGACAAAAAGAAGGGCAACGCCCATTAGTTCATTTATTCTTTTTTACAGGAGGAATAACAGAGGAAGAGCACAAGAACTGCAACTATATAATAAAACAGGAGAGAGGACAGGACAACTTTAGTCCTGCAAGAACTTAAAGGAGAAAAGTTTTTTTTATTTTACTTATTTTTCTTCACATCAACTGGTACTGGAAAGTCATACTGAACTTTAAATTACTTCTGTTTAAAAATATCCAGTCTTCCAGGACTTATCAGCTGCTGTATGTTCTGCAGAAAGTGGTGTATTCTTTCCAGTCTGACACAGTGCTCTCTGCTGCCACCTCTGTCCATGTCAGGAACTGTCCAGGAAAGGTTTTATATCGGGATTTGCTACTTATCTAGACAATTCCTGACATGGACAGAGGTGGCAGCAGAGAGCACTGTGTCAGACTGGACGATCTTTCGACATGTTCTCAAATCGTCGTTGGTCGTTCGCTAAAAAATTTGCAGATCGCTTTATGTAAACAGTCTTTCAAAGATTCACCCTATGTGTGAGATGGGCTGAAGCGATCCTAAAAACGATCGCTATAACGATTTTTCTAACGATTTATTTGTCTAAACGCTGATCGTTATGAAAACCAAATCGTTGCTTCAAAATTGTTAAACGATCAATTGGGCAAATTATCAGTCCGTGTAAACGTAGCATTAGGGTCCTATAATGCTGAGCGATTTTTAACGATTAAAGACTAAAGCGGCGTTTACACGGAGCGATCATTCGCCCAATCAATCGTTTATTGATTTTGAAGAAACAATTTGGTTTTCATAACGATCAGCGTTTTGACGAATAAATCGTTAGAAAAAACGTTATTGCGATCGTTTTTAAGATTGCTCAAGCCCATCTCACACACTGTTTACACGAAGCGATCTGAGAATTTTTAGCAAACGACCATCGACGATTTGAGAACACGTTGAAAGATCACAGTGAACGATTTCTCACTCGTCGATTGATTGTTCGCTGTGTTTACACGAGCCGATTATCGCTCAAATGCCATCGTTATTGCGAAAATTCAAACGATAATCGTTCCGTGTAAACGCACCATTACACTGAACAATTAGTGAACAAATGCGGAACTTGAGCGAACGAATGTGGAATTACAGCGAACGATTAAAGGGAACCTGTCACCCCCCGTGCCGGGGTGACAGGCTCCCGACACCCCGTTAGAGACCCCTATACTTACCTCATCCCGCCGGGTCCCGCTTCTGGATTCGGTCGGGTCCCGGAGATCTCAGCCGCTGCAGCCCGGCGCGCGCGCTGACAGATGAGTCCAACGCTCATAGAGAATGACGGAGCGCTGGACTCTCCTGTCATTCTCTATGGGTGTTGGACTCATCTCTCAGCGCGCGCGCCGGGCTGCAGCGGCTGAGATCTCCGGGACCCGACCGAATCCAGAAGCGGGACCCGGCGGGATGAGGTAAGTATAGGGGTCTCTAACGGGGGGTCGGGAGCCTGTCACCCCGGTACGGGGGGTGACAGGTTCCCTTTAACGATAATTTTTGGTTCAGATCTAAATCAACGACATACGAACGATTTTCTGATCGTTGGCTGCAATTACACGGAATGATTATCGTTTAAATTAAAACAATATAACGATTTTTTTGCACGATAATCGTCCCGTGTAATAGGGCCCCTTACTTTACATCTAGTAGGAGGGATCATAGGCGGATGGTGCATTGTACTGAATACAATGAATATGAAGTCGCAACCTCTAACATTTGCTCCTCTTATTTTTCTCTTACAACAGGGGTAGGGAACCTTGGCTCTCCAGCGGTTGCAAAACTACAACTCCCATCATGCCTCGACAGCCGAAGGCTGTCGAGGCATGATGGGAGTTGTAGTTTTGCAACTGCTGGAGAGCCAAGGTTCCCTACTCCTGCTTTACAATATACCATGGGGGAGATTTATCAAACATGGTGTAAAGTGAAACTGGCTCAGTTGCCCCTAGCAACCAATCAGATTCCACCTTTCATTCCTCACAGACTGTTTGGAAAATGAAAGGTGGAATCTGATTGGTTGCTAGGGGCAACTGAACCAGTTTCACTTTACACCATGGGGGAGATTTATCAAACATGGTGTAAAGTGAAACTGTCTCTGTTGCCCCTAGCAACCAATCAGATTCCACCTTTCATTTTCCAAAGAGTCTGTGAGGAATGAAAGGTGGAATCTGATTGGTTGCTAGGGGCAACTGAGCCAGTTTCACTTTACACCATGTTTGATAAATCTCCCTCATCATGTGACCATTGCCATACAATACACCCAACTTTCTAATTGCTCCATGTATATCTCTATTCCCTCTTCCAGGTGCCACTTATCATCCCGTGCCACCGGGTGATCTGCAGCGACGGAAAAATTGGCAACTACAGCGGCGGCAAGCGAAACAATGTGAAACTCTGGCTGCTGGCACACGAGAAGCATGGGAACGAAATGTGAACGTGTTTTAGTGCCGTCACCCGGAGCTGTACGCCAGCCAAAGCATATAACCCCGGCGCGGCGCTCTGTAAGCTTTCACGACGGAGCGCTAAGAATTCAGGAAAATTGTAAATATTTGAGTGGCATATAAATATAATACAACATCCGACGCGAGATGTGCGGTGGCACTACTATATTAAAAAGGCTGGATGTGTCCTGGGGGACGCAGCTTGTGTGCTTTGTCTTGTTTTAACATTTTACAGCAGAATGAGTACAGCAGAGCCAGCCTGTTGGGCTTGTATTCTGTTTTCATCTCCAGTTCTGTTTTTGTTCTATTTTTAATGCCCATTAAAGCAAGGAAAAAGAGATGGGAGTGGCGTGGCAAATCCGAGGTTCAACTGCCCCGGCAAGGAAGGAAGCATCTGGCTTCTAGGAGGGACAGCAGGCAGCGTCCTAGCCTTGCGTGCTACACACACACACATACACATACACACATACACCTCCCTATTCCTGCCCAGCCTTGTATTCATCCAAACGCTGATCTTGTCCCTCTGCCAACATCGGTGCCCAGCATTCCCACCTAATCCTTTGATGTATGTCGCTGCTGCCACACACACAAACATGTCTTTTTTTTTTTTTTTTAGCAGTTTATGCTTTTTTTAGGAAATGTCTATTGTAGTTGTGTTTATGTATCTTTTTATCTTTCTTTTTTTTTCATAGTTTAGATCCTTGAGTAGATGATGTTGGATGATTTTTTTTTTATTTTTTTTTTGTGACTTCCTTCATGGTTTTCTGTGTTTTCTTGCCAGCAAAAATAGATTTGTGCCCGGCAATGGTTATCTGAATCCTAAGAATAATAATAATAAAAAAAAAAAAAAAAAAGTTGTGTCAATTCAGTACGTATCTGTCCTCTGTGTCTTTTGAAGTAGAATGGAGGGATGTTACGTTGTGTATGTGCCTGTCGTCTTTTTTAGATACTTAGTTTCAGTGTGGGTTATGTTGAAAGGCAGTGATTTCCTATAGGGCGTCCTGATGTATTTATAAAAATCTATCTATCTATCTATCTATCTATCTATCTATCTATCTATCTATCTATCTATCCGTTATCTATCTATCTATCTATCCGTTATCTATTATCTATCTATCTATCTATCTATCTATCTATCTCCTATCTATCTATCTATCTATCTATCTCCTATCTATCTATCTATCTATCTATCTATCTATCTATCCGTTATCTATCTATCTATCTATCTATCTATCTATCTATCTATCTATCTCCTATCTATCTATCTCCTATCTATCTATCTCCTATCTATCTATCTATCTATCTCCTATCTATCTATCTATCTATCTATCTATCTATCTCCTATCTATCTATCTATCTATCTATCTATCTATCTACCTATCTATCTATCTATCTATCTCCTATCTCCTATCTATCTATCTATTTATCTATCTATCTCCTATCTATCTATCTCCTATCTATCATCTATCTATCTATCTCCTATCTATCTATCCATTATCTATCTATCTATCTATCTATTCATCTATCTATCTATCTCCTATCTATCTATCTCCTATCTATCATCTATCTATCTATCTCCTATCTATCTATCCATTATCTATCTATCTATCTATCTATCTATCTATCTATCTATCTATCTATCTATCTATCTTTCTTTCTGGCATCTATGTATTTATCTATATTATTTATCTATCTATCTATCATCATATCATCTATCTATCTATCTATACAACGAAGTTCCGCAGCACACCAGCGTCAGGTGAAAAAAAGGTGATATTTATTGCATGTGGCAAAAAATAACAGAGAGGATGCAATGTTGCATCCTCTCTGTTATTTTTTGCCACATGCAATAAATATCACCTTTTTTTCACCTGACGCTGGTGTGCTGCGGAACTTCGTTGTGTATCTATTGGGATCCCTAGCCAAGGGACTTACTCTGTACAGCACCCGCTGCTTGGATTCGGAAGTGCGGCCTTTCTCCTATCTATCTATCTATCTATCTATCTATCTATCTATCTATCTATCTATTATCTATCATCTATTTATCTATCAATATATTATCTATCTATCTATCTATCTCCTATCTATCTATCTTTCTCCTATCTATCTATCTATCTATCTATCTATCTATCTATCTATCTATCTATCTATCCGTTATCTATCTATCTCCTATCTATCTATCTCCTATCTATCTATCTATCTATCTATCTATCTATCTATCTATCTATCTATCTATCTATCTATGGATAGAGCACCTGCAGCGCCTCAGGGTAAGGATAGATTTGTTGCAGAAGCTTCTGTGTTGGAGAATCTGCTCTATGCGTCTGTTTCTGCAGCTTGTGTAACAATTTCTGCAAACTTTATCAGTCAGAGAAATTTCTGCAACAAATGTGCCACGTGTGAACATATCCTTTAAAGGGGTACTCCAGAGGAAAAATATTTTCAAATCTCCCGGTGCTAGAAAGTTATAGAGATTTGTAAATGACTTCTATTAAAAAAAAAAAATCTCAAGTCTTCCAGTTCTTATTAGCTGCTGTATGTCCTGCAAGAAGTGGTGTATTCTTTCCAGTCTGACACAGTGCTCTCTGCTACCACCTCTGTCCATTAGAGGAACTGTCCAGAGCAGTAGAAAATTCCCATAGAAAACCTCTCCTGCTCTGGACAGTTCCTGAAATGGATAGAGGTGGCAGCGAACACTGTGTCAGATTGGAAAGAATACACCATTTTCTGTAGGACATACAGCAGCTGATAAGTACTGGAAGTTTTTTTTTTTTTAATAAAAGTAAATTACAAATCTTTGTTCATTCGATTTGTTTCTGCAGTACCCCTTTAAGGCATCAATGTTAAATTCCTATGACCTAAGAGGCAAGACGCCACATCCAGGGTATGCTGAGTTGTGAAAAATACGACAAACCCCTAAAAGGCCATTAAAACACCATATGTATTTTAAACCTAAAAACACATATAAGTCTTCCAGCAGACACAACTTTTGTTAGGCGTTTTTCCCCCTATCAAAGCCATAAAAAACGCCCTTAAAACTGGCAGTTTTTACAGGTTTTTTTTTCTTTGCAAAGGTGTTTTTTGGTGTTTTATCCCTCGTGTTTTCTTTGTGGCCCTTTCATCATGTGACCCTAGGATTTCTATCGAAGAATTGGGAGACAAATGTGTCAGCAAAAACAGCAACACCCATACACACACAGATTTTTCTGGTATTTATTCTACCTGTAAAAAAAACCCTACAAAGTATATGACTCTATGGAGGAGATTTATCAAACATGGTGTAAAGTGAAACTGGCTCAGTTGCCCCTAGCAACCAATCAGATTCCACCTTTCATTCCTCACAGACTTTTTGGAAAATGAAAGGTGGAATCTGATTGGTTGCTAGGGGCAACTGGGCCAGTTTCACTTTACACCATGTTTGGTAACTTGCCCCCTATGTTGTGTACAACCCCTTTAAGACCATTTTATAGGTGATTGTATTATATCTCTGAGTTGTATTGAGCTGTAATAGGGCCCCCATAGACAATTTCCCCATGTATATTTAATGGAAGGTTGACCAATTTCATCTGGACTTATGCAATGTGTATTGGGGCCTCTTAGTTGCCCCTAGCAACCAATCAGATTCCACCTTTCATTTTTCAAAAAGTCTGTGAGGAATGAAAGGTGGAATCTGATTGGTTGCTAGGGGCAACTAAGACAATTCTTCTTTACACCAGTTTGATAAATCTCCCCCATTGTGTACAGAAGTGGTGGAAGCATCTAAAATTGTATACTATCAGATATAGCAATTACTTTGCAGTAAAAGAGTTATCCAGGATTAGAAAAACATTGTTTTTTTCCCACAAAAAATACCACCACCCCTCAGGTTTTGTGTGGTATTACAACTTCAAAGGAACTGAGCTGCAATACCACACACAACCTGAGGACAAGAGCGGCCCTGTTCTGAGTCTGCTGCTTTTTGCTGAAGATGCAGAAAACTGTGTGTGAGTTTTTCTTTCCGTCTCTGCTCTGAACTCCCTCCTCCCCCTCCCTTCTGAGATGCTGGCAGGCTGTCTCTGCACTCTGTGATGCTGGGACGGTTTAGTGATATAGTGACCTCAGATGGTGCGGTGTCCAGCATCACAGGCTGCAGAGATAGCCGGCCAAGAATGTTATTTACATGAGTGTCTCCAAATGCTGCATCATTTATAAAATTAACAGCAAATCTTTGGCTGTCCAGGCATGATGGGAGTTGTAGTTATGCATCAGCTGGAGAGCCAAGGTTACCTACCCCAGCCTGTGCGGCCATAACTGGTAGTTTTTGCTGAAAGGGGTCCTGTTCCCCTCAATGCTTCCAATCTCAGGGGGCAGTCACATGGTCCGTGCACGGTCTGTAAATACGGATGATGTGCTACGGAACAGAAATCAGAGCGTACAGCAGCAAGAAGATTAAAACAACTTCAGAGCATAAATGACCATGCTGGGAACTCCGAATTCTGTTCTGTAGCATACCATGCAGTGCCCCTTTAAAGGGAGTGTTCAGAATTAATTGCTTCCTTCCAAAAACAGCACCACCTATGTCCTCAGATTGCACGTGGTATTACAATTCAGCTCTGTTCACCAAACTGCAATACCACACACAACCTGAGGACAAGAGTGGTGCTGTTTCTAGTAAAAAAAAAAAATACAAAAAGCTATGTATTTCTAATCCTGGTTTACTTGTGTATTTTTTTTACTTGCAAACTACATTTCCCATCATGCCTGGACAGCCGAAGCTAAAGCTTCGGCAGTCCAGGCATGATGGAAATTGTAGTTTTGCAACAGCTGGAGGTCCGAAGGTTCCCCATCCCTGATGTAAACCAATGGGACATAGTTGTAGGTGTGGTACATGTATGTTTACTTGCATCATATATATGGATCCTGCTTCGAAGTACATAAGGAAGAACACCAAGATGCATTCACGAGTTAAAACTAGTATACACCCCCCATATTTTACTTACATATATATATATATATATATATATTTATATATATATATAAAACAATAGAAGGAGTTGATTCCTATCATCTCTGCTTTGCTGAGATGATAAATTATCCTTGCTGTTCCAACCATCTCTCCTCAATAGAGGGCAGCCTAGATTGGAAGAATTACTCTTTATTTTCCTTAGTAAATCCTTATTCACCACTTTCTTTTTTTTGTATTTTAAGAAGCTTCTATAATAAGCGTCATTGTAAGAGATCTCGCCTCCTGCTTCACACAGTCAGCCTGAGGAATTAGTAGCCTCCTACTATTACCCAGGCTGCGTCCCATGGAAGGGAGCAGCAGTCAGATAGGACGATGAAGAATGGCCTCCTCTTTGTCAGATGTCTCGGAGGCTGTTAATGATGCCCGTAGTGTGAACAGGGGCTGACCGCTAATGAAGGGTCCCTGACTGGCCAACCTCTGAGGACTCTATTTAAAGGAGAAGCCCGGGCTCTGTGCCGCTTCTTAGGTGCTAACTTAGCAGTCTTTGCTGTGCTAATAATGCTGATCTGATGTCTCCCTTGCTTCCAGGGTTGTGTGTTTTTGGCCGGACGCTTGGATGATGGAGCACCTTACGCCAAGGAAACTAATGGCGAGTTATAGGTTATACACGTTGCACTTCGAAGACAAAACCTCTTAGGCTTGCAATCAATTTAGAGGGAATTTTCCTATCAGAAAAAAAGGGGGGGAACAAAAAAAAACTATTTGCATTATCTGTTTCTGGAAAGTTCCGTAAAACCCAATATGGCTTCTATTGCAGTTTCCAGATGGACCCAATATGGCTTCTATTGCAGTTTCCAGATGGACCCAATATGGCTTCTATTGCAGTTTCCAGATGGATTCCCACCAGCTCTGCCAGGCTCCTATACAGCTCAGATGGGCTGGGCTTAGCAAGAAGCGAATGAGTTGGATGAAGAGGTGGAACTGAGAGTCGAGCGTGCTGTTATGCGCTACACCTGCTTATAACAAGTGATCGCAGGATTGAGACCTGCTGGGATCAAATTTTTTTTTTACATGTCTGGATGACGTCATGAGTTAGTACATGACAGCACCACTTTAAGACCAGCATGTGAGCCGCCAGTCTTAAATGGGTTATCCAGGATTTGAAAAGCATGGTTGCTTTCTTTCAGAAACAGCACCACTCTTGTTCTCAGTTTGTTTTAGGTATTGCAGTTCACTTCCATTGAAGTGAATGGAGTCAACTTGTAATACCACATACATCCCAAGGACGGGTGTGGCGTAATCTTTTTTTTTTTAAAGAAAGAAGCTGTGTTTTTGGATCACCCCTTTATTCTTAGGGGTTTTCCAGACAACAATAAAACTTAGCTGTGTATTAAAAAAAAAATAAAAGTGCATACTTACCTGCCCCTCTCCCCTGCTGCTCACATATTCTGTGTTTCTGTTCTAACAGCTTTTGATGATGTCCCACTCTCTGCTGTGCTCAGATGAGCGGGCAGTGTGTGTGGGACATTGTCACAAGCTAGCAAAAGATGAGTGCACCAGGACCGGAAGACCTAACCGTGTGAGCGGTGGGGGAGCAGGGCAGGTAAGTATGTGTTCTTATTATTTTAGAGCAAAAGGAGACAGCTAAGTTTTATACGTGCCTGTAAAACCCCTTTAATTCAGCCTCCAATAGTCTGGAATCTCTGCTAATCCAGAATCATGCATTAACAGATTAGCAAAGCATCGTCTCCAGTCAAGCACTGGAGATTTTCATCATCAGTACTGATTCTATACAACAGTGGTCTCTTTCCTTGCAAAACCACAACTTCTAGCATGTTGGCTGCCCATGCATGTTGGGAGATGAAGTTTTTCAGTGGGTAAAGAAACACTGAGGACCACTGCCATGCACGATTTATTGCTTCCACAATGGACCTCTATGTGACACACTTGGATGGTAGAAGCTTTCAAATGAGTTATCCTGAAAAAAAAAAATTGCTTTAATTCCAGAAACAGCGCCAGTCTTGTCCTCAGTTTGTGTGTGGTAATGCAGCTCAATTCCATTGAAGTAAAAGTAAAAGTTGTAATACCACATACAACCTGAAAACAGATATGGCACTGTTTTTTTTTTTCTTTAACCCTTTAGCTTACAGGTGGGGGCAGTATAGCAGGGGGGAGGTCATCAATTACATAAATACACTAGAGATGCACAACTTGCACCATCTACATCTAAACTTCCAATGGTTTGGAATTCACTGATAATACAGAAATGAAGCCGGATTGCTGGAATGTCATGATTTATTCCGTCTTTTATGTACCTCCGTTCTCATAATAGGGCCACTTAAACTTTTTAAAGCTGCCACATGGTGCACATTGCGAGATTATTTAATACAGCTGCCGTCTCAACTCAAAGGAAAGAAAATGAAGCGTTAAATCTGCTGGTGTTTTGCGGTTATGGGTTGGCTGCATATTTATGACAAAGCAAGTCAAAAGTAATGGTACAATAAAACAAACAAATATGCCCCAAATTAGAAAAATACACATGAGAGCCGTGTTCCTTTGACTTGGAATAGGGTCCCACTGACCTATCAAGTTACCTCCCCATTCAGTCTTGCAGTTCTTTGAACTGCTGACACTGAAACACTGTGCAGCCAGGCACGACAGCTGGCTCTGCAGCATCTAATACCAACACATGCTGCTTTCCTCCATTTCCAGTGAGTAAGATAATGAAAGATTCAAAAATAATATTTGTTTTGGCGGCACATGATTTGCAATGGAATCGATGCCCTTGACCAGGAAGAAAGTGAATTCTATGAAGGGTCAGTGGAAAAAAATAATAGAAAATAAGAACAATGGTGGTAAATGCCGGAGTCGGACTCATTGTTTCTTACTCGGTCTTTGACAATGATTCATTTAGTCCAAATTGTGTTCTCTTATGTTAGGAATTTTTGTTTCATTACTTGAAATATTCAGCGCCTGACTCTTTCCTCTTTTGACTATTGGCTTTTTTGTTCCATTGGTTCAAAAAGTTGGATAGTTCTTAGGTTCTAGGGCTACACAGTGAGGATCCTATTAGACGGGCCGAATATGGCCCGATCATTTTAGTGAACTAGTGCCAATCTGCTAGATCGGCGCTCATTTACTGGACCTATCACACGGCCCGATAATCAGGCAGTAAGGGCTGCATGGACGTTGTTAGCGATGCCCATGTAGCCCTTACCCAAACACCTGTTACCTTACCTCTCCCGCTCCCAGTCTTCTCTCCTGTGCTCTGCAGCTTCCTGGTCCCGGCGGCAGTAACGTTTGAGCGGCCTGTCATCTGACAGCCAATCACAGGATGGGACCGCGGCAGCCTGTGATTGGCTGAGCGGCCTGTCACCTGACAGGCCGCTCAGACACTGTAGCCGCCTGGACTGAGAAGAAAGAGAGAAGACGGGGAGAGGTAAGATAACAGGTGTTTGCGCAATCGTTAGCCGTTGGCTGCGAATCGCTATTACATGTAACAATGCGCGGTGGGCTCCCAACGATTTTAGGTCCATACCTAAGCCAACGATCAACTGATGACAATGATAATCGGCTGATCATTGTCTCTATTACACGGAGCGAATATTGGGCGAATCGCCCCGTTTCGGACGATTATCGCTCTGTGTAATGGGCCCCTGAGTTTGGTTGTGGTGCAGCTCATGCTGCCAAAGATCAACGATAGAGAAGAGCGAAGAAGCTTTGTTTTGCTTCATACAAAGGAAAACTGATCAGTAATTTAATACCATGGGCTGCCTGCTTCCAGAAGAGGGGGATACAGTCTGATGACCTCCTGGTAAACATGGATACAGCCATAGCTTTATGGGAGTGAATGGGGTCATGTTGGGGTCAAGTAGCTACAAGTGTGACCCAACAATCACCAAAAATTCGTGGCCAAACATGGGTTGCAACCTGACCCCATTTTCTTACATGAGCTATAAAGTAGCACAGTCCCTGCAGTGTAACACAGTAAACCTTGGCTGTGTATTCCGAGTTGTGTTGAGCAGTCCTGTCAAGCTGTTCTTGTTCAGCAGCATTCGCCAAACTTGAATGCTCGTTGTTTGATATTCCGCATGGCTACAAAAGTTAGATGCAGCCCTAAGGCTGCCAGGAAAACATGGATACAGCCTATGACAGTATCCATGTTTTCCAGGACTCCCTAGGGTGGCATCTAACTTCTGCAGCCATGGGAATCAAATGCCGAGCATTCAAGTTCAGAGAACATTGCTCAACCCGAACAGATTGACTGTATCCAGCTTTTCCATGCACCCATAGAGGAGCAGCGCTTCTCTAGTACTGTAAATTCACTTATCCCTAGTTGTGGCCAATGTCGACCTGTTGGAGTGCACGGAGTATGCTGCATCACAGCTCAAATGAAATGAGTCGTACCCTGACCCTGATTAGCTACAATACAGAAAGATCTCTGCAGTGCCGTAAAGCAATCTCTGGCCAGATGACCCATGTTGAGCACAAAGTCGCTGTCTTGCACTGCAGGATTCACAGCTAATATAAGTAGATGGAGCTCTATTGTGACACACAAGTGGCCACCATCGTAGATCCATTTTTTGGCGGGCATTTGTAGTTGAATTGGGACCTCTTTCAATCCCGTTGTGGCCACAGTTACCTAAAGATGGGAGAAAAATTACACTTCCGGGGCAAAAACATGAACTAGGCTTCAACCACACTGTGTTTGTTGAGAATAGAGATGAGCGAATCTCGCGCATGATTGGGTTTGTTGAAACCAGAACACTCTGCATTTCGTTACTGGGTGCTGAAGAAGTTAGATATAGCCCTAGGACTGCATCCAACTTCTTCAGCCGCCAGTAATCAAATGCAGAGCATTCGCGTTCGGACGAACCTAAGCGTGCTCGAGATTCCCTCATCTCTAGTAGTGAACATAGGACACAATGACATCCCCTGAGCAGTCAATTATAGAGAGTGTGGTTGGTGATAAGGTATAGATGGGAATAACCCTATAAGGGCCGTATTACACAGGACGATTATCGTTCGAAAAATCGTTAGATCGCTTGCATTTGATTGATAATCGTTTCGTGTAATAGCAGACCAACGAGAAATCATTGATCGATTCATAGAATCTAGACCTATTTTCATCGTTGATCATTTTCAAATCGTTTGAACGCCTTTTGGTGTAATAACACATCGTTCAGGCGTCTGGTCTATCAGCCAGGAAAGGATGAGCACAAGAACAACCGCAACGATCATCGTTCTGTAATAGGGTGAACGATTTATGATCATTTGTCAAAGCGGTCGTTTGAGATAATTTATCGTTAATCGCTGAAAAATCATCCCATGTAATACCACCCTAAGGCTGGGTTCACACACAGTATATTTCAGGCAGTATTTGGTCCTCATGTCAGGTCCTCATTGCAACCAAAACACAGGCTCTGTTCACACAATGTTGAAATTGAGTGGATGGCCGCCATATAACAGTAAATAGCTGCCATTATTTCAATATAACAGCCGTTGTTTTAAAATAACAGCAAATATTTGCCATTATATGGCGGCCATCCACTCAATTTCAACATTGTGTGAACAGATCCTTTCTGTGTTTTTAATCCACTCCTGGTTTTGGTTGCAATGAGGACCAAATACTGTCTGAAATATACTGTGTGTGAACCCAGCCTAAGTCTTTATGTTATACAAAGGCATATTAGGTCCCCCATAAGGGTATGTGCACACTACAGAATCCCGACAGAACACCCGCCACAGATTCCCCATCTCGCACCCGCTCGCTGATGCTGGTGGCCGCGTGCACTCCGTTGGTCCCATAGGCTTTATTCTATGATTTGCCTATGATTCCGCCATCCACACAAAGAAGGAGCTGGTTCATTCTTTGGACGGAATCTGGCAAACCATAGAATGAAGCCTATGGGAGCAGCAGAGATGTGTGCGGCTGCCAGAGTCCACGAGTGAGTGCGAGCTGCGTAGTCCACGGCGGGTGTTCCGTTGGGATTCCACAGTGTACGGCAGCACACTGTTCCCCCCGGGGTCTGTAATATAAAGTATTCCGCTGTTTATCCTACTCAAAGCGGCTTCTATAAACCTTTTTACCTTCGGCCACGGCTCCTCTCCCCGTTTTGAACCTGGGGGGTGAGATTGAGTTGTCTTAGCTTGCAGGCGAGCGTCCGGCAATCTCCACGCTCCTCGAGCTATTGTGGTGATCCTGCTATCAAGCACCGTGTAATATGTATAAATATTTCAATTAACCGGGCATATGTCAGTGCTAGGCCAGGATGAAAGTAAAGACTGGTGCACCCCGCGCTCAATAGATTGCATATGCTAGCAGCGAAAATCCATAGAAGGTGATGTGTGATAACTTAAAGCGCAGAGGTGTGCGGTAAGATTTATATCCCAGAGTAATTGCTCTGTAAGAATCATACAGGAATATTAAAATCCTCCAAGAATTACACGGATGGATTTAGCTGTAATTCCTCTAAGATCCTCGCATAAAATCCACTTGCATTGAATATGCTGCTCTCTATTGTATTGTCAGTCACTCTCCTCTATCTACTGCCAGTGACTTGAAGGGGGGGGGGGGCTTTACCAAACAATGGGAAATATTACAGACACTACATTCTGGCCCCCATTAAAGTAGATAGGATATTGCAATGCATTGATGTGCAAATTGGTCATACAAGTTTTATGGCTTGTCAAGGGTTCACCTGCTATTTTCGGTGCTGATAGCGCCGCGCATACATAAGCTAGAAATGCACTTAATTCACGGCATGAAATGTAGTCTTTAACCTGCTGTGGTCGTAGGATGACCCACAAGGCATGGCGAAGCAGAGAAACAATGTGTCAGGCCTATTGTTCTCTACCAGCTTGGGCCACTGAGGTTTCCTTTCATATTTGGGGAAACTGCTTTATGGGGCAGGATGGGATTTGTTTCTGTAGATATATTTTTTTTAAATTAGAATTTGTATTTTTTCTTAGGGGCTTTAAAGATGATTTAGCAGTAATAATGGCCTGGGATGTGTGCACTGTGTCTGTAGCAGAAGGTGATTGTGATCTTTTGTGATCTATTGTGATTGTCATCTTTTTTTTATCTTAGTTTTGCGTGGAGATGCCTAACTGTTTGGGTTTGGGAACGGTCTCCGAACTGCAGAAGTTTGATGCCAGCCTAGGGAGTCCTGGAAGACATGGATACAGCCTATGGCTTAACACTAATTGTGATCTTTGGTGGTCTCTTGAGATTGTTATGTACAGTTAGGTATTACTGTATGTGATGGTTCGCTATAAAGGTCCCCGGTCTCTGGTGGAGACTGTGAGATCGGGTAATGTTAATGCTACAGGTTTTGGAGCTGTACAGCAGGATCGGTGGCGCAGTTCAGACAGCTGTACAGCTCCAACACCCGCTGCAACGCCATCACCAGATTTAACAGTCCCTGTGGCCTGTGCGGCCTCTTCATCCTCCAAAGACCGGTCCGGGGACCTCTGTGTGTGATCGGCCAGAAGGGGAGCGAGTGTGCCCAGGGTGGGAGGGGGAGGAGGATATACCACGTATGTGCCCCCCTGCTGCCCTTCTGCCCAGATCACCCTCGGCTGCCCTCCTGACCCAGTCACCCCAGCTACCCCCTCCCCCAGTCTGCTCCTGTCACCCACAGCTGCCCCTCTGCCCCAGTCACCCCTCGTTACCCTCCTGCCCCGATCACCCTTCACCTGTCCCAGTAGCCCCCAGCTGCCCCTTTCCCCCAGTCAACCCCAGCTGCCCCTTTCCCCAGTCACCCCCAGCTGCCTCTCTACCCCAGTTTCCCTTCTGCCCTAGTTACCTCCAGCTGCCTCTGCCACCGCCTCCTGCCCCAGTTCTAATTGCACCCCCCCAGTGCCCCTGCTCCAGTGGTCCTCTCTACTTTGTGATGCACTGCCAGAGGTTGTCCATGGGGGGCCCCATGAATCCTAGTTATGCCCTTGATCAGGACTGTCCCCTATGGCTTTTACCCACCCTGCCGACCTTCATAAATAAATCTCTTCCTATATCCAAATAGGGGGGTCCAAATGCTTATTGGGCTGCCCCAACACCAACACCATAAAATTTGTTTATAAAATATCAACACCATAAAATGTTTGAGGGTGCATTCACATGTACAGGATCCGCAGCAGATTTAGTGGCGCAGATTTAAAGCAAATCTATAGCTTCAAGTCTGGAGCATCAAATCTGCTGCAGAGCCTGTACGTGGACACTGTCCGTTCTATCACACAGCCGGCTCACAGAACGGCCAGTGTCATACTTTGTGTGAATGTGGCCTTAATGCGTAGCAATGTAAATGAACCCTTAGTGGGTTTCAGGGAAAATACTATGAGGCACTATATAAATACACACAGGGGTGGGAATTCTACAGGGTCTTTGCATATGACTTTGCAGTGCCCCAAGGCTTCATTCGTAGACTTACCCAGGCTTACTTTTATGGCAGCAAGTCATGACCCAAACTGACCTGCGGCCATATTAAGGACATAAAAACTTGTTTGTATTACGCTAGTGTGAACCCAGCCTTTTCCTTAATATAACTGACCCTTCGCTTTAGGAGAACGCCTCGAAATATTACTGTTTTGGCCATTTCATGATATCCGTCAAGAGAATACATTACATCTGAATGCATTAACAGATCAAGAGATACACCTGGAAGTATAATACCTGCCATATTGACTAAAAAATTCTGATGACTGGATGAACATTTTTTCATATTTATTCCAAAAATAAAATTATATATATATATATATATATATATATATTTTTATTTTTTTTTTTTAACTTTCTTAATTTGCTTGTTGACCAAATTCTGCACTTGTTTCAGTGCAAAAAAAAAAAAAAAAGTGAACGTAGCACATCACATAAGAAGCCGCACTTTATAGCCACTTCATCTGCTCGTGTTTTTTCCTCCTTATTCTTTTCAGACCATTGGGTCTCACTGTGAACCCTGCACAGAACGCTGATCCAGAACAGCCCCTGCTCTGTGTGAAGTAATGTGTTAGGTGGCAATTACAAGCAAAAAGAGCAGAGCTCAGAAAAACTGCAGGTACTGATATGTCTTTAAGTGATTCAGGGCACAAGTCCAAAGCGCTCTGGACCAAGTGTCTCCAGCTGTAGACAGATGGAGAAGGCCTGGGCTCCATCACCCTCAACTCTGCCCAGACAAGGGTCTACATATTAGTTTAAAGAGTGCAGAGAAAGCAAGAAATGGTAGCCGTGTGGGAAGGTGAAAATTGACATGAGCACGGAGCACTGACAGTGCCTATGATTGATGAAAGGATATTGTTAACAAGCCTTTAAAGTTTCTCATTAATGTAACTTTTTTTTTTTTTTTTTACTTTTTGCATTGACAAAAAAAAAAATCCTTCTTCAGGACGGTAATTAAGATTGATCCTATACATGATATATACCTATTATCGCTTGTTAACCCTCTCAGTCCTATAAAGAATTTTAAAAAAAGTTGTTAAAAAATAAAATTAAAAATACTTCGGGTTAAAAAAAATAAAATAATAAACTAAAATTGAGAGGAAGGGGTTATAAAATACATCTGGTCCTAGTAATATGTTCTTTCACAGAATTTCACTCGATTAAAGTTCAACTGCCTTGGGATGGCTTCCCAGTGTGGTCAAAAAGTGATTGTGTTAATATACTGCGAGTACATTAACCCCCGTGGTGCTAGCGGAGCGTGCAAGACATTAAAATAACAGCACTGTACGCCGTCATGTATCAATCTACAACACTCTCTGCCATTTTGGTGACTTTTTCCAGCCCCGGATGGAGTGAACGGCTTTGTAGTGATCTAGACTATTATTTAGAAATTTGCCTGGGATTTAAAAAGTCACGATAAAGATATAAAAGAAAGTTGCTTGTTTTAGGTTAAAGGGGTTGTCGGGGATTTAGTAGATAGCTGAGCATCACATCACATGGCTTTCAGCTTGCTAGGCTAATCAGGGCTAAGCAAGCTGGAAGTCATGTGATGTCCTCCAGCCAATGAAAAGACTGCTGGTGCGAAAGAGAACCAGTAGCCTTTTTCTCTCCCATTCAAAAAGTAAAGCGCTGTTTCGCCTTTAAAGCGAACGTACCATTGAGATTATGGATTAAAAAAAAAAGAAAAACCTTGACGGCAATAGTACGGGGATCCTAGTAGTGCAGTCCTTTTTTCAAGACGCTCGGTGCCTTTTTCTACTTGTGCATTGGCATTTCTGGAATAGAAGTTTTATAGGGCACACAGGGAGATAAGTTAACTTAAAGGAGAAGTCCGGCGAAAATTATATTGTACCCCAAAATTTATGCCAATCACCAATATAGACTTATTACAGGAAATGCTTATAAAGTGTTTTTTTTCCCTGCACTTACTACTGCATTAAGGCTTCGCTTTCTGGATAAAACGGTGATGTCACTTCCTAGGATAAAATGGTGATGTCAGGACCTGACTCCCAGAGCTGTGCGGGCTGTAGCTGCTGGAGAGGATGATGGCAGGGGGACACTAAGGGACACAGGGCACTGGAGGGACACGGAGCATCCCTCTGCCATCATCCTCTCCAGCAGCCACAGCCCACACAGCTCTGGGAGTCGGGTCGTGACATCACCATGTTATCCAGGAAGTGACATGACAATGTTATCCTGGAAGTGACATCACCATGTTAGCCAGGAAGTGACATCACCATGTTAGACAGGTAGTGACATCACCATGTTAGACAGGAAGTTAAGCCTTGATGCAGTAGTAAGTGCAGGGAAAAAAAACACTTTATAAGCATATCCCGTAGTGAGTGTTTATTGGTGATTTGTATAACTTTTAGGGGGCAATATAATACTTTAATAAAAATTTTCACCGGACTTCTCCTTTTACTCAACAAATAGAAGTAAACGTGGAGCCAAAGATTGGTCGTAGTGGACAGTGATGGACTCACAGCACTTCTAGTTGGGAAAAGCAGCAGTGAAAGCACAATTGCCCTGTCCCCTGCCAAGTCCCCTGCCAATTATTGTTTACACCCAAAGTTCCTTTAAGAGGTCCAGATATATCCTGATCTGAGAAGAAGACCAATAGAGAACTCTCAGTGGGTCATACCAATCACAAAACATTCAATGGATGTCCACTCTGTGACTAGTTCTAGATTAAAGTTGTCATGGGTTCTTCAAACCCCACCTGTTCCCCATCACTTATGAAGGGATGGCGGTATATGATAGTGGGCTTATATGGAGACTTACACACCAATTACTTAGAGGGGAAATAGTCTTTACTATAGGGCTTCGTTTAGTTTAGTACAAAAAAGAACGCTTAGATTTTGAATTCTGCTGTCCGCCCGCTCTATGAAGAAGGTGGTTTCAAAACGAGAACCGCCTGGAAAACATGAGTACAGCCAGGGCTGTATTCATGTTTTCCAGGCAATCGTCCGGCTGTATCCACCTTCTCCATTGGTGGGCAGACAGCGGGATTTAAAAGCCAATCGTTCTGCTTCGTACAAAGCGAAACAAAGCCCATTTCGCTCACCTCTAGTGTGTATTCAACTATATATGATCTCCAAAAAGACAATGGGCGGTGGACCCTCCAGAACCCTCCCTATATATAATCCAGTGTTTCTTTAACACGTCTTCAATTCTTTATAGCTTCTTAATTTCTTGCTTATGAATCCTTGTGTCCGTGTTATTAGATGTAAACAAAACCACATGACTGGTTCCAAATGTAGATCAGCATAGTCAGCGAGTCAGCTGTGCCAGATCACACGGCACAGTAGAGCGGGGGGGAGGCATGGCTCCTTTGTACTGCGGAGGCCTCTCAGTATCACTGCGGCCGCCTGAACATATTGAGATGAACAATTTGAAATAAGGGATCTTGCTAGATAGGGTGGCAGAGGCAGCCATGCATGTCAGGAGAACTTCACGCTGTCGTCCGTGTCATAGATGCACAAGGCCAGTTTTTATAGATTAATTCCTAGAAATCTTTATCCCTGACAGCGCCCTTGTTTTAGTATTGATCACCGGCACTGTACCTCATCTCTGGTTTTCATAGCGCTACGCTTTTTATGTTACAAGTTAAGATTCATTAGAGGCTGTAGATCAAGAATAAACAATTACATTGTAGCTCGGTGCAGAGGCCTTCTCTGTCTGACAGGGTTAGGGGGAGACATGTCAGAGTTTATGGTGTATGGCATATATCTGCGATGCCGGGCTTACACAAGATGTTTTTATTTAGAAAGTTCTATTTCTCCAAAGGAAAAAAAAAATGCACCCAAACAAAATAAAGCTGCGAACTAAACAAGCGGAAAAATGAAAACAAACAAAATAAGGATTTATCTGGGGGGGGGGACTATACAGTAAAGGAAAGCAGATTCGGGACTGTTCACAATTGTTTTTGTGTGTAGAAATTCCCCCAAAATTGCACCAAGACTGTATATCATGCACAGCTTTGGCCGAGGTTTTCTTTAAAGGGGTTTCCCAGGCAAAATAGATAGACAGCTGTTTCTGGTGCTGTGCAGGCGCCGTACAGCTGATTGGTGCAGGTTCTGGGTGCCAATACCCTGCTGATAAGTCTATTTTGCACCCCCAAAAGACCTCTTTAAGGGGTCCAATCTAGAACACCCATTTTTATAACCCCTGGTATGGGCAGTGTGTAAAGCTTAATTTCCTCTTTGATGGTGGTATAGTGAAACTAAAAACTTATTGCCGCCTTTCCCCAATACATTGCAGCTGAGTTCCTGCTTAGTGTCTGTACCCACTAGCAGTCAGGTACCCGCCAGCCAGTCTCCGTCTCAGCCAGTCCCAGAATGCCACCATGCTTCTGTTTCTTCCTCTCCTGTAGTTCCATCTCTGGCACGTAGGGTGCGCTTATGTGCTCGCTTTGCTATTTAAAGGGACAGTGTACACACCCAAAACTTGTCATTGGCTATTCTTCCAGGACACCAAATGATAAGAAGGGGAGTGCCGGAGAGCAAAGCAGGAAGGATCTTTTCTGCTCTCTGGATAACCCCTTTAATGCATCTCCCAGGTGCCTAAGTAATTATGTGGTTCGGACCTATGCTTCATGGCCTGACCCCTTGGTGTTTTGCATCAGGACGACTTTTGAGAAGTGATATAGTACCCTCTAGCAGCAGAAGTCTAGCTTCCTCATCCCAGAGCAGGATAAAAGGTGCAAACCTAACCTATAGACCACTCCGGGGATTGGCCCAAAGCCAACCTGACTGGGTGGCACTGTGGGTCCATATCCATTAGCTTGTTACATTGTCAAGGCATTGTTGTGACAGTTGTCCAAAATGCACTATAACTATTTTTTCCCCAGTAGCAATACCTCTCCTGTACAACGTCTTTACGTGGAATTGCAGCTCAGCTTCATGCAAGGGATAAGAGTTGAGCCATAATACCAGGGTTGGATCCAGGATACTCTTCTAGGGTGGCGGACCATAAGCAATGTACTCAACAGCAAATTTTGTTTGTGTGGTCACATACCCCCCACTTCCGTAATCCTTAAGGACGCAGCCTGTTTTGGCCTTGTGGACTAAGCTTTTCTAACTATTTGGAGTATTGATTATCTTATAACAATGACACCTGTCAAGGGATGGGATTTATTAGGCAGAAAGTGAACAGACAGTTCTTGCTGGTGATGTGTTGTAAGACAAGTGTAAAAATCTGAGCAAAACTGACAAGGGCCAAGTTGTGATGCATAAATGGCAGGTCATGTGGTATGGTTAGTACTTACCAAACATAGTCCAAGGAAGGACACCTAGCAATAGAGACATGGACTTCCACAGCTCATTGATGCACAACCAGGGAAGGCAATGGGTCAAGGCATCAAGTAGATGTCAATTTGACATGTACCACCTAACTAAACTTTGTGAAACAAAGCCCTCCCTAAAGTAGCAGAATTCTCTAATGGCATTGGCCTGTTTTAGCAGGATAATGTCCCGGCCACACTGCAGACGTTGGTCAGGAATGAGGAACATGACAAAGAGATCAAGGTGTTGACTCTCCAGATCCCCCAGATCTCAATCTGATCGAGCATCTATTTTATGTGTTAGAAAAGTCTGATCCATACAGGCCACACCTCACGGGACTTAAAGTGACCCTGTTGTTACAACTTTCAAAATCTAAATCAACATTAGATGTGATATGAAGCAAGTTTGCAATATACATTCATTATTTTTTTTTAAAAAATTTTTTATTATCATGCTATAAAACAAAGCTGTACTTACCAGAAATCCAGGTTCAGTCTCCTGAAGGCAGATTTTCTGACTTTTGCTGGTTGAAAAAAAAAGACTAAACACAGGAATTCTGGCCAGTACAGAGAGTCATGGCGAAATGTGTCCATCAGTCACATGACTGCCTTCTCTCTGTGAGCGCTCAGGTGGCCTGGGATACACTGGACTTCCTGTTTTCTGACTGTTTCTTGTTTTTTGATGAAAAAAACAGTCAGAAAACAGGAAGTGCCATGTTTTCCATGATAACTAAAAAAAAAAGAATGTAAATTGACAAATTGTAAACAAGAAACAGTCAGAAAACAGGAAGTCCTGTGTATCCCAGTCCATCCGAGGGCTCACAGAGAGGAGGCAGTCATGTGACTGGCAGTCATGTGACTGACACATTGAGCTGTGACTTTCTGTACTGGCTAGAATTCCTGTGTATAGTCCTTTTTTTCAACCAGCACAAGTCAGAAAATCTGCCTTCAGGAGACTGGACCTGGATTTCTGGTAAGTACAGCTTTGTTTTACAGCATGATAATTTTTTTTTAAATAATGAATGTATATTGTAAACTTGATTTATATCACATCTATTGTTGATTTAGATTTTAAAAGTTAGAACGACAATGACACTTTAAAGTCTTGGTACCAGATGCCACACGACACCTTCAGAAGTTTCGAGGAGCCAAGACCTCAAAGAGTCACAACTCTTTAGGCAGTACCAGTGGGATCTACATAATATAAACCAGGTTCTTTTAATGATATGGTTGATCAGTTTATGTGCATGGCGTTATTGACTTGCACGGTCCTTGGATATTGTATTCAGGTTTTACTAATTTTTCTATTTCACATTAATACAAATGGCAGCCATAATAATCCTATAAACATAAACAGCAGGGCCCTCGTTTTACACAGCGCAGCTCAGGATGAAATGCCTAATAACTTAAAGCAGAAATATAATTATGTAGCTTACATCTAGAATTAATGCCACGTTCCGAGGGTTCTCGTAATAGAGTTCATTGGAGTACAATGCCCAACTTGTCAAAGTAGTGGCGACTCCAGGATTGCACAGGAGAAAGGGGGTTATGTGCATTTTATGTTCAGCATTGCAGCAACTGCATGTTGGTGTCTAGTCATCGTAAGGATACACACTTTTTTTTTGTATCTTTTTTTTTTTACAAGCTTTTTTTATTTCATGTATTTGTTAAACTGTAACCTGCATTTTTTTCTGGTATTTTTTCCTATACAGAAGCCTATGGGAAATTTTTAAAACAATTGCCAGACGCCAAAGCATGTTACATTCTGGAAAAGAAAAGGTCGCTGACTCTAAAAACACCATAAAAGCATAAAAAAAAAAAAAAAAATGTAGTCAGTTTTATGTTGCACTATAGATTTTAATGTAACATCTGGCTGCACATAAAAGCACCATGGAAAGTGCTTTTTGGGAAAGGAGCCATACACAGCATTTATAAGGGTATGTTCACACATACTATATATACTTCATATATTCTACTGGTTAGTCAATGATAAAAATGTACCATAAAATCAAAATTTGCAGCATATGTGGTATGGGTGACGCACTTAATTATGGGCATCTAGTGATCTGCTGAGTTTAAATTTCCCTCCAGACTGTCCGTGATTGGCCAAGTGCTCCTGGTCGCTGACAAGCTGGCTGACCCCAATGTCATTGAGGCCGGCAAAAAAAAAAAAACAACCTACGGCTGTTAATTGGCTGCCCAGCTGCAATGTCAGCAGCCGTGGCAATCAAGCCCTGACTGCATCCTGCAACAGAGGGGACATGGTTGCGGCTGGACTGCAGACAGATACGTTTGTGATGGATAGATTGATAGATATCCCCCTACTTACTGGAAGGGTGGGACATCTTGGATTGCTCCCGTAACTTGAAGCTTGGGCAGCCAAATAATTAAAAGGGAAATTATCAGCAGATTAGACAAATCTAACCTTCTGATATGTCCCTATTGTTCCATTCATTATCATTAGAAAGGGGCGGACCAGCCAGGGGCAGATCAGCTCAAAGCGGGTGGGCAGTGCTCCTAACTAGAGATGATCGAACATCGCAAAATCTTAAGTTCTATAGAACTCGAACTTTGTCGAACCTTCCGCATTTGATTCCCAATGCCTTCCCGTTCCGAGGGGAAGGAGGAGACAGCCCGGGTACCGCCTGGAATTCTGGGATACAGCCTAGGTAATAAGCTGTATCCCGGAATTCCAGGCAGTACCCGGGCAGTCTCCTCCTTTCCCACGGAACGGGAAGGCATTGGGAATCAAATGCGAAAGGTTCGACAAGATTCGAGTTCTATAGAACCTAAGATTTTCTGATCGATCATCCCTACTCCTAACTGGTGCAAAAGACTAACTGCTCCAGAACAGTGCCAAGCAGGAAAGTAATAGAGATACCTTCCTCCTCTGCACTGTTCTGGTGCAGTTAGTCTTTTGCAAGGGTTAGGAGCACTGCCCACCCCCTTTGCGCTGATCTGCCCCCGGCTGGCCCGTCCCTTTTTAATATTAATGAAAGGAGCGGGCCGGCCAGGTGCGGGTTGGACAGGCAATAGGGGTGGGACAGTGCTCCTAACGGTGGCACCGAGGAGGAAGGTAAGAGACATACCTTCCTCCTCTGCATCTCCTGTGCAAAAGGGACATACCAGCAGGTTAGATTCTGTGTAATGCTTAACTTTCCCTGTGGGGGCACTGTAGAGAGCCTGAAAATCTGCAACTTCCCTCACAGCTTACAGCTGATCGCTGGGGACAAAGAATTTCGCACTTTATGATCTATGGTCAAGGGACCCGTCTGAGAAAAAGAAAGTGGAGAGCCCCTTTAAGACCAAAATGATCCTGGCCCTTAAGGAGTTAAAGAAAGCCCCTGCGTAAATAGAATAATTGGGTGGAATTCCTCTTCTAAGAGCAATTGTTTCGACATGAAGGTTGGCGAAGAAGTAAACTCATGCAAATCATTGAAGTACACGCGGCATGTGTGCTTTAATCTGCGGCATAAGTGATTGTTACAAGAATGGTTACACATCGGATTGGCCGTAAGAAGAGAAAAGCATCATTTATGGTCTTGAAGATTTTCAAACTGTTTTGCCCATTTAATGCTCTATAAAGATAAGTTAAAATATTCTTTAGACGTCCTTATCCGCTCCCAAGCAGCGGAAAACATGGGAGTTTGCACACAGTTGTATATTACTTTATTTCCATAGATTAGTGGACCAAAAAAATCAATCTAGCTTGTATCAATGACTATGGTCTTGTGAAGCATGGGAAGTGCCATTCATTTCATTAGCTTTTTTCCTTATTCTCTCTTCCCCTTCAATCACTGATCTCCCTCTGTGTGTTTAAATAACTATAGCATATTTAAGCTGGCACTTGCTCTCGGATGTTGTAAGACAAAGAGCACATAAAATAGATCCCCGCTGTTCTGTTCTACAAGACGTTGAGGGACCCTTCGGCATTGAAGACATTAATGTGCTATATAGGAGAAAACAATACCTTGTTATATAGATCTATGTGTCTGCATTTACGCTCTGAAATGCAAACAATGACGCTGTTTTTTTTTTTCTTCTTCTTTCCCATTTTACTTAACGCCTAAAAGTAAAAATAAATAAATATAAAACCATTATTCAATTAAATTTAAAGGATTTCTTCTGTTAAAATGTATGAGAGAGAGAAATAAATATTTGGCGCTGGGTGGCTGAAATCCATTCACTTATAGGTATACAGTACTGTACCTTCGGATAACCTGAGCTTAGTGACCAATAAAGTGCACCTTCTTACAACTTGAACTTTGGGTCCAGTACAACCCAACCTTATAGCGAAGCTGCAGCTCCAGAAAACATGAATTTACTGACCATTACATTTTAAAATTATAGATTGACTCATGTGACAACTTGAATTTACTGATAAGTACATTTGAACCTTAAAGGGGTACTCTGGAAGGGGAAAACTATTTGTAAATCAGCTGTTGTTGGAAAGTTGTACAGATATGTAAATATCTGTTTAAACATATCCAGTCTTCCAGTACCTAGCAGCTGCTGTGTGCTCTGCAGGAAGTGACGTTTGTTTTCTTTCCAGTCTAACACACAGTGCTCTCTGCTGCCACCTCTGTCCGTGACATGAACTGTCCAGAGCAGTAGCAAAACCCTCTGTAGGGCTGCCTAGGATGAGAGTCAAGCTTTTTCTGGAAACAGCTAAATGGGCCACTGCTCCTTAGTGAGAAGCATCGTCCCCTCAATCTTTGTATTGGTCGATGATGGCATACCACCAGAGTACTAATGTGTCTTGCAGTAACCTATTGCATTTTTTTGTTTACATTTTTGTACGTTTCTCTTACATATCCTTTGGAGGTGAAGGTGTTATTTGAGAAAAGCACTTCAGCATTGAAAAATTCTCAACTTTGGTAACAAGCACTCAAGCGTTTCAGTGCTTACTCAGTGTCAGCATGAGAACTTTAAAGTGCTAAAATAATTGAACTATCCCTAGTCCTGCTCCCCCTGGACATCCCGGTCCTGCTCCCCCTGGACATCGCCAGTCCTGCTCCCCCTGGACATCGCCAGTCCTGCTCCCCCTGGACATCGGCAGTCCTGCTCCCCCTGGACATCCCCAGTCCTGCTCCCTCTGGACATCGGCAGTCCTGCTCCCCCTGGACATCCCCAGTCCTGCTCCTTCTGGACATCGGCAGTCCTGCTTCCCCTGGACATCCCCAGTCCTGCTCCCCCTGAACATCCCCTATCCTGCTCCCCCTGGACATAACCGGTCCTGCTCCCCCTGGATATCCCCAGTCCTGCTCCCCCTGGATATCCCCGGTCCTGCTCCCCCTGAACATCCCCAGTCCTGCTCCCCCTGGACATCCCCAGTCCTGCTTCCCCTGGACATCCCCGGTCCTGCTTCCCCTGGACATCCTCGGTTCTGCTTCCCCTGGACATCCTCGGTTCTGCTTCCCCTGGACATCCTCGGTCTTGCTTCCCCTGGACATCCCCAGTCCTGCTTCCCCTGGACATCCCCGGTTATGCTTCCCCTGGACATCCTCGGTCCTGCTTCCCCTGGACATCCCCGGTCCTGCTCCCCCTGGACATCCCCGGTCCTGCTCTCCCTGGACATCCCCGGACTTGCTCCCCCTGGACGTCCCCGGTCTTGCTCTCCCTGGACATCCCCGGTCCTGCTTCCCCTAGACATCTCCAGTCCTGCTTCCCCTGGACATCACTAGTCCTGCTTCCCCTGGGCATCCCCAGTCCTGCTTCCCCAGGACATCCCCAGTCCTGCTCCCCCTGGACATCCCCGGTTATGCTCCCCCTGTACTGAGCTTAAAGTGATACTGTCACCCCCTTACTCTATGTGCAGTTCTCCACACCTTCCACAGGCTTAGATGCTGCACATTTAATATATACACCTTGTCTGTGTCTTGTTTCTGCTTTGAAATTGCTTCATTTCATCGGTGGTCAGTGTCACCTAGACGGTGGCTTCCTGACAGTTGGTCCTTCTCCCCTGGCGGTAAATGGGGCCTAACTACCATGAAGCCCGGCCTTGTCGACACTCTTAACTGGTGAAATGAAGCAAAAGTAAGGGAGGTGACAGTATCTCTTCAGGACCATCAATAGAAATAAATGAGAGAATATTTGTTAAAATTCTCAAAATTTTATTGAGCAAAATTTTTTTTAAAACAACCATTGACATTAAGCAGCTTTGTTCTTGCTAAAACTGAAGACTTTCAATAGAATTTTCTTTTTTCTTTTGGAATTCTATAAAATTGAAGCAATTGGTTGAACAAATGACTAGAGTGAACCAGGTTGCATATATTTTGGCTCTGCCTAGTTGGAAACTGTAGTCCAACCTTTGATACAACTCCATTCTAATGACTCGCAGATTGCATAACTATGTCCGGCCCGTATCTGAATAACGAGAGACCATGAACTTCGAAGTCATTCACATGTAATTCAATCTCTGCAAATGCCAGCGTGCATGTTATCCTATTCATAACTTTTTCTTCTACTGCAAATGTATTTCAACATATCAATTCCGAAGCGTGAGGTCTTTTTTATATCTAGGTCATGAGACAGTTTTACATTTTCTTTGTCTGCCTCTCCATTTCTACACATTCCTAGTCTTGGTTAATGTCAGTGACTTTTTTTTTTCTCAACGACGTTCCTAAGATCAGCCCTTGACTAGCTGATGGGACTTTCTTTGAACGGCTGCAGGAATGGGAAAGCTCTACGGTAATTGAGAGCTTAAACATTTTCTGAAGGTGTCGACGTCTGGAAGTCCGACTATTTTCACTGTCCTTCTACTTGAAAAAGTTTAAATTGACTGAAACGCGGTCTAATGTTGCTTTAGGCAGCCGACTGAACGTTTAACTTACTTGCTATTTAGGTGTTGAAAATGAGAGATTAAAAAAAAAATAAAAATAAAAATCTAAAGCTTCAAATTGTCTTCTTGGGTTCTTTAAATTTCACTTACATACAGTACATCTTAAAGTGTTGACTGGTCAGGGTCTGACTGTGGCAGCAGCGGTCTTTCCCCACTCATAGTAAGGGTATTTGCACACTACGCATTCCGAGTAGAGAACTTCAAGCGGATTCTGCCGTGCGCCCCCACTTGAAGTACTGACCGTCCCATAGGCTCCATTCTATGCTCAGGCAGATTCTACCATTCACCCAAAAAATTGATATGGGATGGGCGGAATTTCAAGCGGGGGCACACTGTGGAATCCGATTGAAGTTCTCCGCTCTGAATCCATAGTGTGCACATATACTAAAATAGTTATTAAGGTTGAAAGAAGACAAGAGTCCATCAAGCTCAATCTACAGAAACCCCTACTCTGTTGATCCAGAGGAAGGCAAAAACCCTTATGAGGCAGATGCCAATTGCCCCATCAATGGGAGAAAAATTCAATTCCAACTCCAAAATGTCAATCAGGATAATCCCTGGATCAACGTATCGTTTTACTGAACGGTTGGGGTTGGAACACCGACCCAACCAATATCCAGATTTTTGAGCAATTGTTTTCAAAAAATTTGACAATTTTCCTGTGCAATTTTGTTGTTAGCCCTGAGAGTGGTACAATTTTTTCCAAAAATTCCCCAATTTTCCCAATGTACAATTTTTTTTAACACCAATTTTATGATGAAAGCATTGATAAATATCCCTCAATGACACAAAGTAGCAGTGTGCTTCTACCATATAAGTCTATGGAGGAGTGTAAATTGTAGCATACTGTATGTGTTATATATGTATATATATATTTAAGGGATGATCTGATTGGCTGACGCACCATCCAAATCTTTTTGAAACCATTCCACCAGAAGATGCCTGACGAAAACAAAAGACTTATCGTATTCAGACACAGGGCAGAAACAGTAAAAGATAAAAAACTATTCTGCATCGGGGAGGCCTCGGGAGGAATATTTCTTGGAGAAATGTTAACTTTATTACATATATAATTTCCATATGGAATTACGCTTAAATATAGAAGAATGTACATTCTCCTGGCGCTCTATACCCAAGCTGCACATAATACTTGGAGCTGAGCTTTCCACGCCGTGCTACAGACCAGCATCCTGGTACCTGACATTATGATCTGGTAATTGTAGAACAAAGAACTAATTTAATCAAGTCCAAACTGCAGACTCGGAGCAGAAAACCTTGTTAAATGAAATTTCTGCTGATTGAACTTACATTCCGCTCTACTCTTTTTCTATGGCACAAGCCACTTAATAGACTTACTCTTATGTAGTTGTTTGTGGTTTCTGCACACAGCGTTGGGCATAGTTAAAGAGCACATACAATTTAATTGTTCACACTGAGACAATTGTAAAAGAAAGCTACAGAATATGTTGGCGCTATGTAAATAAAGGATGGTTATCTTGAGGGCAATTCTGTCGGGTCTTAACCACATCATGGGGGGGGGTAGAACTATAGGGAGGTGACATCTGGTGCCTAATGGAATCCCAAAGATCCTCCTAAAATAAGACACCCCAACTACCCTACCAACTAGCCTAAAGTAAGGCATGAAAATAAGGGCACCCCCCGAAAGTAAGGCCACCTGTTGCCACCAGCCACCACACAGGACTCACCTAATTTCCTCTTGGCCCCAGCATCCTCTGCACTTCCCGACGCATGCCGACGTACGTCCCAGCAACCACCGCCGCATGTCCCAATGCACAGCGCTGCATGCCACCTGCCCGCACATCCCGGTACACACCGCCGCCTGTCCCAACGGTACGTCCCACTGCATGCTGCCAACTGTCCTGCAAGGATGTGAGTATTCTGGTGAGGTCTTGGGGGATGTCTTACTTCTCTGCCCCCGGACAGGGAGGGTAATAAGACAAAGGGGGAGATTTATCAGTCTGGTTTTCCAAGAATCTGTGAGGAATAAAAAGTGGAATCTGATTGGTTGTGAGGGGCAAGTAAAAATTTATGTAAAGCTCAGTCATCTCAATGGCTTTTTGAGATTGTCAGTCATATCTCCTGCCTGCCGCAGAAACCTTTTAAATTTTTTTGTTCAAATTTTAACGCACACAAATTGGAATGAAAAAATACAATAGTTACTTGAAGGTGAACCAGGCACCCTCTGCTGTGCCGAGCAGGTGTCACCTAGTTTAATGCCCTGGTCTTCCATTGATTTCAATGTGGATTGTTACTCAAGTAGAGCACTCGAGTATTGAAAATTGCTCGACTTGAGGAACAAGCACTCAAGTATTTGAGTGCTTGCTCAATACTAGCCCTTGGCTTCATTTTAAGTTGTCCATACATTTTAGATAGTTAACAGCAAAATGTTCTTTGCTCAGACAAGGTAACCCAAGGACAATAGGATGGGCATGTAGAAATTCAGTATGTCCGACTGGTTTCTCCCCTATTATCTGTCATCAGGGAAGAATTTGCAGGTCAATATACACTGGTGGTGTACTGGCCACCTTAAGCAGGCTGGAGGGGGTGGGGGGGTCGAATTGGTAACGGTTTGATGGTGGGATCGGCATTTATCAAACATTTGTAGAATATGCTTTAAAGGGTTATTTAGACCAAATACACTAAGCAGATGTATGATCCTATATATTTTCCTATCCCGTAACTGCTGGGGGTTGTCAGGAACTGTCCAGAGCAAGAGAGTTTTTCTATGGGGATTTGCTCCTGCTCTGAACAGTTCCTGACATGGACAGAGGTGGCAGCAGAGAGCACTGTGTCAAACTGAAAAGAACACATCACTTCCTGCAGGTCATACAGCAGCTGATGAGTACCGGAAGACTTAAATATTTGAAATAGAGGTAAATAAAAACTTTCCGTAACTTTCTGACACCAGTTATATCGAAATAAAAGAAAAATAATACTATATACAACCTGTGATTGGATGGTGCGTTTTCATCCTGGATAACCCCTTCACATTTCTCTTTGGCCTTTTCCCTGACAATTGTATTTAAATATTGAAGAGGTCTACAACAACTATATACTATATATATATATATATATATTTATTGACAACCACTTTTAACCATTTCATTCCTTAATGGTCCATAGAAGAAATGCAAACAAGGCAATTTGCCTGAGGGCTAAAAAATCTCCCTCGGATTGACGTGCATTATCTGGTGGGAAAGACTGGACGCTGCGCACCTCAATGCACCAGGGGCCCTTCGCATCAAAGTGGATATTTGTGTTTGTGGATTCTGAAATAAATCATTTAGCATTTGATCCACTTACATAGAGACTTGACTACACATGTCCTGCCAATATTAAGTTTTAAGTCTAGAATGCATATTCCAATCCTTTCCTGATGTGCGGAGGTATGACAGTATGCATGATGGGGGGTTAGAGGTCTAGACATATTGTTTAAATATGGAAGAGTAAAGAAAGTTTTGTGGAAAAAAAACAAAAAAACTAAACTTGTAATACCAGTTTAGACCAGCAGGTGGCTTTAGATGAGATTATACTTTGTAAACTATTCTAGGGTTGGATTTATTTACTGTATATAACTGAGAGTACGAGCACATTGCGAGCAGCAGCTTGGCACCCAGATTACTGACCTCTGTCCTCATTCCTGTAGTAATATACAGCTTGGATTTCCCTTCTTACCCCACAATCTCACATGCCAATGATCGTTCATTCTCCTGCTTATTTTTCTGTTGATCTTTGCACCGATATCACAGGATCCTCGTCCTTACAATCTCCCACATCATGCATGAGAAACTCATTTCCTGCCTGTTCTTCTGGATTGGGAAAGCATATTTAGGGAAATTGACACCGAGCTTAACATTCAATTATGCCACTAAACGGATTGACGGTATTTTCTACAATAAAATAAACCCTGAGCCATCCCTGTGTGTACATCATATAATGGCGACCGGCTAATGTTTGCTTCCAAAAGAAACATAAGTGTAGAAAATGCTAGTTATTAATAATAGATCACTTCTCAGAATATTGTGGAATTGTACATGACCCGTGACTGCAATTCACTAACACAGATACGGTATGGTGGAGATAGCACGGAGAACTAGCAAAGAGGAGGAGATTTTATCCATCTCATATCTCTCTTCTATCTATCTATCTATCTATCTATCTATCTATCTATCTATCATCTATCTATCTATCTATCTATCTTTCTCCTATCTATCTATCTATCTATCTATCTATCTATCTATCTATCTATCTATCTATCTATCTCCTATCTATCTATCTCCTATCTATCTATCTATCTATCTCCTATCTATCTATCTATCTATCTATCTATCTATCTATCTATCTCCTATCTATCTATCTATCTATCTATCTCCTATCTATCTATCTATCTATCTATCTATCTATCTATCTATCTCTCATCTATCTATCTATCTATCTATCTATCTATCATCTATCTAACTATCTATCTATCTATCTATCTCCTATCTATCTATTATCTATCTATCTATCTCCTATCTATCTATTATCTATCTATCTATCTATTTATCTATCTATCTATCTATCTATCTATCTATCTCCTATCTATCTATCTATCTATCTACCTATCTATCTATCTATCTATCTATCTATCTATCTCCTATCTATCTATCTATCTATCTATCTATCTATCTATCTATCTATCTATTCTCTATCTTTCTTTTCAGTATAAGGTATATTGCAGCCTCCCAACTCCCCACCGTAAGTTGTTGGTAGAGAGAAGCGTCGGGTGCGTCCTTCTGTTTTCACAAGGATAAGTGAAAAATTACAAATTTCTAGGTGAAAATTGATTTGCAGTGGGAATTTTTAAAATGCAAAATGTCATGCAATTTCATTTGCATATAGACTGTTGATTTATTGCAGCTTTTATTTTTCCTTCCATATTCTGCAATTGTCACACAATTTATCCTGCATTTGCTGCGTTAATTATTGGCAGCAAATGCAACAAATATGAACTTGGCCTGCACATATATGAGCGTGTTCTACGGTAGGTGGTTTAGTTATTGATGATAATGTAATGTAATGTAATGATGCTCTTTGACCGGGGGCAGTAGAGAGTATGGACTGACCTCACACCGCTCTTCCCTATTAGCCTGTCAGATAGATGACAGGACAGGTGCTGTACATATTCTCTGATTCTGTACAATGGGAGCCACTCATTTAACCCTTTATGTGCACCTTCTAGATGTCTTTGCTTAATTTCTGCTACAACTTTACCCAAAATAGCAGGGCACTTTAAACTTTGCAAAAAAATTCCAGTTATTTATTTATTGATTTCAAATCAACTGGTGCCAAAAAGTTATACAGATTTGTAATTTACATGTATTTTAAAAAAAATCTACAGTCTTCCAGTACTTATCAGCTGCTGTATGTCCTGCAGGAAGTGGACAGTCTGAAACAGTCCAGAGCAGTAGCAAAACCCCTTAGAAAATCTCTCCTTTCACAGGTAGAGGTGTCAGAGTGGAAACAATACACCACTTCCTGCAGGACATCCAGCAGCTGAAAGACTTGAAATTTAATGCACAAGAATGTAGATGTCTCAAGAGATGGTCTACTGTTTGTGTGTGTTTTTTCTAATGAGCTACAGTATACACCTTAAGGTCATGTTCACATGGTGTATGAGCCCGGCCGGGTCACGGAACGGCCGTTCTCTGCAAAGATCATCCCTGTAGTTCCGGCCGGATGATCTTTCTGGCCGGAGTGTTCTGATGTGGGTGCATCAACGCCCGCACGCCCGCATCAGAACTCCTAATTCACTTAATTGCGGCCGCAGAAAACTGACATGTCAGTTCTTTGCGGCGCCGCTTGGGATCCCGGACGGAGCGTATACCATGTGTATATGCTACGGCCGGGATCCCATCAAAGAACATGCAAGGTGTTTTGCCGTACAAAGTGTGTGAACATAGCCTAAAATGATTTATTGCAAATAAACTCACCTGACGTCTTCAATTGCAGAGGACACTATGTACAGTATATCCCACTGACCCCCAATGTGTAAACTTTTACGTAACAATAAAAAATTGACATCGCATGTAAAGTCTGGGTGTGGGTAACATACTGAAAATGAATGTAATCCTATATAACCTCTGCGGTGCGTTACACGAGCCAACTCCGCACACTCTCCTGTGGTTACTTATACGACTTCCAGTTAATCTCCCTATTGCATACAGTATATTGAAGTGGAATTTGGATGATAACTTGCAGGGAGTGACTTGTATGCAGGTGACATCATCTCGTAAGATGCCAAACCGAGATCTCTTCACATAGACATCGAGCTCCCACCCATTTCACAGGTTCACAGTGACAATCCCCTGCCCATGCACTGTATGCGTCCATGCATATTAGGCCCGACATAAACTCTCTCCCACCCAGCAAGACCATGATCAAAGACAAATGACTCTCACGCTTAGCAGTACCAAGGAAAGATGTAATATCCGAGGATAAACTTCTATGTAGTTATGTCGTGCTGAAGGGGACAAGATGCTGGGAACAATGACAAAGGGTCTTCAGATGAATAAACAATGATTTCTGCGGATGGGTTCATAGGGGCTACTTAGATCTGGAGGGGTTTTGTCTGCTCAGCCGCCCCAGGCACCGTCCTGCTATTTCCGTCTATAGAATGTGTAGCCAATATGCAATCATTTTCAGCTGTGGATCATTTTAGAGAGTGGCAGGTGAAGCTACAGTCATCTGTCAAGTGACAATAACAGAGTGTCTCACGCAATTTCAGAAGGCCGCCGTGCATCACTTTGATAAATACATTTACTTCCTCCCCCTCAATGAAGAAAAATAAGACGGCTGGGAAGTCTCCAGTAGCTCCTCCGCTTCAAGGTGTTGGATTTGGGTTTCGTCTAACTATTGCTAATGGCCGATGCATTTTACCTAATCGGTGGAGATGGACAGGTGCCGGCTGTCTGGTCACGGAACGGGAAAGACAGAATAATTGGATTCTGGGAGTGGAATTTTTGAAGTAAGTTGCACTGGAATTATTTGCATCAGAGTGAAGTTACAGAAGGAGTATTTGCAGCTGGGGTGTGGCTATAAAGGGAGGATTATGTGCAGTAGGGGTGTGGCTACAGAAGGAGGATTATGGGAAGTAGGGGCGTGGCTACAGAAGGAGAATTATGTGCAGTAAGGGTGTGGCTACAGAAGGAGGATTATGTGCTCCAGGGGCGTGGCTACAGAAGGAGGATTATGTGCACCAGGGGTGTGGCTACAGAAGGAGGATTATGTGCAGTAAGGGTGTGGCTACAGAAGGAGGATTATGTGCTCCAGGGGCGTGGCTACAGTAGGAGGATTATGTGCACCAGGGGTGTGGCTACTGAAGGAGGATTATGTGCGCCAGGGGCGTGGCTACAGAAGGAGGATTATGTGCGCCAGGGGCGTGGCTACAGAAGGAGGATTATGTGCACCAGGGGCGTGGCTACAGAAGGAGGATTATGTGCGCCAGGGGTGTGGCTACAGAAGGAGGATTATGGGAAGTAGGGGCGTGGCTACAGAAGGAGAATTATGTGCAGTAAGGGTGTGGTTACAGAAGGAGGATTATGTGCTCCAGGGGCGTGGCTACAGAAGGAGGTTTATGTGTGCCAGGGGCGTGGCTACAGAAGGAGGATTATGTGCACCAGGGGTGTGGCTACAGAGGGGGGATTATCATATGACTACCTAAAAAGGATTATGCACACCACAAGTGTGGCTACAGAGGGCAGATATGCTGAGGGTACTAGGGAGGGATAACAGCAGTAAAGATTTAACAACGTACATCTTAATGTGATTATCAAGGCACAAAAAAGTGTATATGTACCACGTGCAGGTCTTCTGATACACGAGTCCCTACTCTAGCCATGGTGCAGTGTTTTCCGGCGACCGCCACTAAGCCAGTAGGGCCAGAGCTGCACTACCCCGCCGACATGGCCAGCAGAGGCAATGACCACCAGCCAACACCTAGTGCGAACAGATCTAAAAGCCCACTTCATGTGCTCCCAGCTAGACTGGGGAAGAGGAGGTACTTACCATGTGCACATCACTTCCAGCAAATTGGTCACATATGGGTCTTACTGGGAGGAGTGCAAAACCACAAGGAAAAGGGACGGACTACATAAAATGCACAAGTCTGGAGGACAGAAATGGCTGCACATCGTACCCATGGTTGATACTTAAGCTTGTTCAGTCATTTCTGTGTTTTCCAGACTTGTACATTTTATGTATTCTGTTCCTTTTCCTTGTGGTTTTGCACTCCTCCCAGGAACACCCATATGTGACCAATCAGTGGGAAGTGCATGGTAAATACCTCCTCATTCCCAGTGTAACTGGGAGCACATGGAGTGGGCTTTTAGATCTGTTCACACTAAGGGGGAGATTTATCAAAGGGTGTAAAATTTAGACTGGTGCAAACTGCTCAGAGCATCCAATCACAGCTCCTCTTTCCATTCACCAGAGCTGGAAGCTGAGCTGTGATTGGTTGCTGTGGGCAGTTTGCACCAGTCTACATTTTACACCCTTTGATAAATTTCCCCCTACAAGTTGGCTGACGGCCATTGCCTCTGCTGGCCGTGCCTACGGCTCTGGCCCTGGAGGCTTGGTTGTGCGACACTGGGGTCGCTGGACCGCTGGGCTGCTCCCTACTGTGGGCACTGGCTTTGAGGCGGTGTTGGTCGCCAGCGAACTCTGCACCATGGCTAGAGTAGGGACTCAGGTATATGAGAAGACCTGCACATGGTTCATGAGGCAATATGGTTTGATCAAATCATATACTAATTTCTGATGTTGGTTATTAATGTAGCTGAACAAGCTTTAGTATCAACCATGGATGCGATGTGCAGCCATTTCTGTATTCTCCAGACTTGAGAATCTTACTTTAAGACAGCACCAAACATGTCCCCCACAGTCACTATTAAACTTCCTTTGGTCTATTAAAGTCGATTAACATATATGTTGAAAAAACAACATATACCTGTGATTAATACATAAGATTTGATTTGTATGCAGCCTTATTGTAATGTTGCTGCATTTCTCGGCTGCCTCCGTCCTCGTTTCCCCATAAGCATATGTGCATTATAGGTCTTACATTTTTTTGTGTGTGTTTTATGTTATTTTTTTATGATACTGTATAAACTAAATAATTTAGTACGTTTTCTCATTCCTATTATAAGGTATAATTTTTAAACAGTCATAAATTTCTATGGGAGCTCAGGGTTTGTGTTGTACAACATGGACACTCCTGAGTATAAGACTTTAAATTAGCTTTTTACCTAGAAGAATAAGAAGAAAAGCAACAGCTTAGCCATAATGTATTGCTGTAAGTAATGCCCGGGACCCAGGAGAGAAGGAATTATACTCCTATTAGGAAGTGACCTTTTAGACAGGTAGAAACGCTAATCCAATCAATTAGTCCCAAATACACAATACTTTCTTGTTAACCCCCTTCCAAAAATAGATAATTTGTTTTATTACTGAAATCAGTAGTACGGGAAATTCATCCCTCTCTTGTTGTGGCACCTCTGAAACTTGGCAGTGATCAAAGTGTGCCTTGTTTAATGAGGGCATGAGAGATTGAAAAGCCGAGATCCTCCGCTGCGATCATCAGCCTCCAAGGTTATACCGCTCCGAAGGAAACTTTACAACACAAACTTACAAGGATTCGCTCACTTTATGTACTTGTTTTATTTTTCTACTATGGGATTTAAAGGGGTACTCCAGCGGGGGGGGGGGGGCACTTTTTTGCTGGGACCGGGGAGGAGGTGGCCGAGGGAAAAGATGTCCACTCACCTCCCCGACTCCAGCGGCGGGTCCCGCATCGCGGCGCTCCGGTGCCCGGTTCCGGGTGTCTGCACGGGCCGGAGACGATACGGGACAGAGGCGGGATCTGAGCGGACTTGAAACGGATCCTGCCTCCACTGAGTGGCTGAGCGGACCTAACACATCACGTCTCGGGCCCACGTCAGACACCCGGAAGCGACCGGGCACCGGTGCGCCGCGATGCTGGACCCACTGCTGGAACTGGGGAGGTGAGTGGACGTCTTTTCCCTCGGCCACCTCCTCCCTGGTCCCAGCAAAAACGTGCCCCCCCCCCGCTGGAGTACCCCTTTAAAGATTAGGGAAAAAAAGAGCTTTATGGGATGAGTATGTCTGGAGTTTGAGCTCATCGCCATTTATTAGGAATGTGCTGTAATACCAGATACAACCTTTAGGCAAGGGGGGAGCTGTTTTTTACAATAAAGGAACAGACTCTAATTTTTTATTTCATGAGCCCATTTAAGAACTGTAAACACAGTGGGGGAGATTCATTTCAGTGAAACTGGCTCAGTTGCCCCTAGCAACCAATCAGATTCCACCTTTCATTTTCCAAAGAGTCTGAGCAGAATGAAAAGTGGAATCTGATTGGTTGCTAGGGGCAACTGAGCCAGTTTCACTTTACACCATGTTTGATAAATCTCCCCCATTAAGTTTGCTGTGAAAAAGCATTGAGCAGTGAGAAGGATCTGAACAGGAGTTATAGCTGGAGCTGTGGAGGACCAGGGGTAGGTGAGTACAGCTCTTTTTTTTTTTTTTTTTCTACAGCCCTAAATAGTTTTTTTTATCGACAGTAGAATGCCCATTTAAATGTTTGTGTACATACAGCTAAATACAATCATAGGAGACCTCAAAGTGACTTTTCAGAGCAATACCGTCCAGATCGAATCTGACCAGAATATGGTGAAATTTACCCATCTCTAGCCAAAGTTCACATGACACACTGATGAAGCAGAAAACAGGTGCATTTTTTTGGCAGTAAGTGTTAACAGTTAAAATGTGGGTTTGTAGACAGTTAATGCTTGTACTTTCAAGAATATGTTATGAAGGCACATCTGTATGCCTGAAAATTGAAGTCACAACTTTAGGGAGGTATAGTATAAACCCATAGAAGTTCTGTTATGTAACAATACAGATCCTTAAAGGAAATCTGTCACTAGATTTAAGACAACTTAATTGAGGGCAGCATAAACTAGTGACAGAAGTGCTGAACCGATCGGTGTATTACTTACATCATTCTCTTCAGCCGTTCTCCTAATATGCAGGAGAATAGGAATCACCCCTCGCCCCGCCCTCCAGCTGCTGATTGACAGTTGACTGCCTGTACACAGCATGGATAGATAACTGCCAATCAGCAGCTGGTGGGTGGAGCTTTCTGCTTCTCATGAATATCCAGGACTACTGGGCTCATGCACATAATGGAGAGGATTACTTATTGTCCATGTTATTCAGGAGGATATCTCCAAATCAGCTGCACAGAACAATGTAAGTGATACCTCATTCTGTTCAGCTTCTCTGTCACTAGTTTATGCTACCCTGAGATAGGACGGTATAAACCTACTGACACAGTCTCTTTAACATGGCAGTGTGCTTGAAGAGTGATAAAAGTCTGAGTACAGTCATGATACATTCTACCTGGGAAGCGCCGGTTCTTCTTTTTCGTAGTCCTAGGCTATTGATCTTATAATTAAAGAGAAAAAAAAGGTGGAGTCTGAATATTTTAATGAGTCGGCTCGAAAGACTAAGAATCAAAGCCATTGATCCCCTTCTCGTTTACTCAATCAGCTCCTTGAAGCTTCACTCGGAGAATAGATTGGAGGCCATTAATTGAACCATTATTTTGCTTAAAGTCACAACTTCAGCTTCTTCTTCCTCCAGCCCGGAGCGATTTATTTTATTATTATTTTTTTTTTCACCCCCCCCCCCCCCCCCATTCTCTATGAGCTGTTTTCTTTCTCAATTTTTTATAAAACAAGAATAAATATTTAATGAAAATATGCTTTCCCTTTGCCGAGCACCGGAATAATAGGCGCTGGACATACAGTACAAATGATTTTTACCTTGTGAGTGTTTACACAGCGAAGGAAGATGTTTTAAGGTAATCTTCCACTATAATAATGCATGACCACTGGAAGAAGAAGAAAAAAAAAGCCTAGCCATGAAAAATGTAATCTGATATTGCAACGTTAAGAGAAACATGTATTTTATTGTAGTGTTGGTTCAGCTAAATGAATGGCAAAGAGATGCCGCGGCCGACTTGCAAAAACAGAAAAATAATGCTTAGAGATGGGAAAATGCCGGCTGAACTGGTGGGAAACCTAGAATTATTATTATGAAACTGGGAGGTTGAGAATGTTTTTATGACCTTTTTGGTATATCAACTATAATGCTTTAAATAGCAGCCGTATTGCTTTTTGTTTTTATGCTTCCCAAACTGACTCCATGAATGTTGGTTCTATAGTTGTAACAGCAGAATCCCATATACTAGCTGGACTTCCGATTCTGCAAGACTCCTTATACCAGGGACGGGGAACCTTCGGCCCTCCAGCTGTTGCAAAACTACAATTCCCATCATGCCTGGACAGCCAAAGCCAGGCATGATGGGAATTGTAGTTTTGCAACAACTGGACGGCCGAAGGGTTCCTGTCCCTGCCTTATACCCTGAGATATGAAAGCCTTATTTATCTAAACTGTGGAACAGGAATCTTTCTAGTTAAATGGGTTCTCCAGGAAATAAACAGTTAAAGGCCAAACATGTTTGACTGGTAAGGGTCCAACTACTGGTCATCAAAACAAGTGCCTGGTGCTGCAGATTACTCACAGTCACTTGGATGGGAGTTGTGATGAGCAAACTTCCCGAACAATCGGCATTTGACTCCCAGTGGCTGGAGAAGTTGGGTGCAGCCCTAGGGAGTCCTGGAAACATGGATACAGCCCTAGGCTATGTTCAGACGCTGTATGAGATTGGCCGTTCCGTGACCCGGCCAGGTCACGCAGTGGCCCATCTCAGAAGAGATCACTCCGGGCGGTACTGCAGTACTGATCTTTAGCGCCACTGAGTTCCCCACTGCACACAATGGAGCGTGCGGCCAGAGCTGCTCGCTCCATTGTGTGAGCTGACAGGGTTTTCTGCGTCCGCTATTTACTGAAACAACAGCAGTGATTTCTGCGGAACTTATAGAGTGTCAACATAGCCTTAGGCTATATGAACACAATGTCCTTTTTATGAATGAAACGGCCACTGTTTTCAATAATTTTTTTTTTAAATGATTTGCATTGAAATCAATGCAAACAACAGCCATTGTTTCACACAATGCATTGAACAATGGCCATTGCTCGGCTACGGCCGTTGAAATAAGGTTCGTGTAATTTATTTCCGGCTGTTTATCATAGACTTCAATGCAATTCTTTTTTTAAAATAATGGCCATTGTTTTGAGTGCCAAGTAACAGCCGTTGTGTTTACGTATTAGGAACATAGCCTTAGGGTGGTATTACACGGGCCGAGCAGGGCCCAATAATACCTGTAAACGAGCGCCGATCTGCTAGATCGTTGCTCGTTTACTGGCTTTATTACACGGTCCGATAATCGTTTGACAAGAGCTGCAAGGACATCGTTACCGATGTCCTTGCAGCCCTTGCTAAACTGGCATACATTACCCATCCACGTTCCAGGGCTGCTCCTGCCGTCCGCTTCTCCCGGGGTCCCGTGCGCGCTCTAGCTTCACAGCGTCCTGTCAGCTGGTAGGCTGCTCAGCCAATCACAGGCCAGGACCGCTGCGGCCTGTGATTGGCTGAGCGGCCTATCAGCTGACAGGCCGCTGTGAAGCTAGAGCGCGCACGGGACCCCGGGAGAAGCGGACGGCAGGAGCAGCCCTGGAACGTGGATGGGTAATGTATATCATTAGTCGCCGGCCACGCACCGCTATTACACGTATCGGTGCGCGGTCAGCACCCGACAAAAATAGGGTCTAACCTATATCAACGATCAGCCGATGATCGTTATCATCGGCTGATCGTTGCATTTATTACATAGAGCGATAATCGGCCGAATCCATGTTTTTCTGGCAGCCCTAGGGCTGCATCCAACTGGTCCAGCCACCAGGAGTCAGATGCCGAGCATTTGTATTCAGGAAGTTCACTCATCACAAAATGAGAACTACAGAGCACAGCAGTCCGTATAGGTGAGTAAACATGGCGATAACAGGTCTCTAAAGGGCCCCACAGTCTGTATTTGTACTGATTGGTGGGGTTCCTGGATGTCAGGTTTCTGATGGCCAATTGTTGTGACTATTAACGAGAGATGAGCGGATTTCCCGAAGTTCGGGTTTGTATGAACCTGAACTATCGGCATCTGACTCCCGCTGTCTGCCGGCCGCGGGTGGATACAGCCTGAGGACCACCTAGAAAGCTGGGATACAGCCTAAGGCCCAACTACAGTGATATACCATTAAGATTCATAATAGTCACATGCCTCAACAAGCGGGTCATCTGTGGATGCACCCTTTGTGCACATACTGTTATTTAGTATAAGCTCGTCCCTAAGGGGTTATCCTGCAAAGTATTTTTCTTTTAAATTAACTGTTTTTAGAAAGTTATATAGGTTTGTAATTTACTTTTACTTAAAAATCTCTAGTCTTCCAGTACTAATAAGCTGCTGTATGTCCTGCAGGAAGTGGTGTATTCTCTCCAGTCTGACAAAGAGCTCTCTGCTGCCACCTCTGTCAACAGAGAACACTAAAAAGACTGAAAAGAATACACCACTTCCTGCAGGACATACAGCAGCTAATAAGTGTGGGAAGACTTGACATTTTTAAATAGAAGTAAAGTACAAATTTATATAATTTTCTGAAAACAGTTGATTTGAAAGAAAAAGATTTTCACTGGAGTACCCCTTTAAATGATGGACCAAATACAGCTGATAGACTTCCTAGCTTGTAAAGCCCATACCATGGATAACATGGCAAAGTATTCAGAATTATAAAGACTTTCTGTAGGCCTGGATTCCCGATAATCAACTATAAAAATATAATAATATAATTTTTTAGTGCTTATAATATTATTATTGTTATGATAATATTATTATTATAGTGCTTATTATATAGTTTTTTCCTGCATTGGAAATATTGACAATAAATAAAAGATTAACTCTGAAAAATAACAAAAAAAAAACAAAACTTTATTTAGTCTCCATATTTGTGCCCATGTTATACCGTGCTGTCAGGATTGTCCGTCTGCCCCCGCAAGGTTATGATGTCTATAGGAGCCGTGTTACTGCCATATGAAGAAATATCAGTAAAAGTGTGTGGCTGGAATTAATCAGGGAACAAATAAATGGCAGATGTCCCGTCTCTTTCTTGGTAGTCTCATTGTTGAGTGGCGAGTGTGGTTACGAAATCTGCATTGTAAAGTCGCCCATTGTTTATTTCCCTTGTAACTATGTGAAAGGAATAGCTGTACTTACCATGTCTGCGTCTGCATTATGACTCAAGCTGACACCTTTGACAGCCGCATAGCACTAGCCAGATGGCAGGGTTCTGTGATTCTGAAATAGGGGCCTGACAAAAAGCCAAATGATTGGGAAAATGTCTAGAAACAGTTAAGAAAAAAATTCCATATCCACTTCTTGCGGAAATGCGGCTTGGGTGGCCATTTATTTACTTCATTTATTTATTTATTTAATTATTTATTTACTTTATTTATTTTATTATTTAATTAGTTTATTTTTTATTTATTTAATTTAATATATATATATATATATATATATATATATTTTTTTTTTTTTTTTTTGTTAAATACATTTGATAATTTGATTCACAATTTTCATTTGCAATTGATTAACGGTGGATAACTAATACCTCTTATGGGTATTGTAATATCTAGTTAGCCTGATAAAGGTCCCTATACGCCTTAGTCTTTAGGCGACAGATTCAGCCGTCAACCTAAGGTGTATGGGGACTCTCCTGAACAACTACCGACAGATAATGGTGGTGGTGAGAGGGGTCAGGTGTGATGGAAAATTACAGCCAACCCATTTGTTTCGGGAGAGATAAGCCACTGCCCGAGCTCTCTTGTTGTGGCTTACCCCTCTCATCCCCATAGAGAACACAGTCTGTTCCGAACATTGCTGTGTATTGGGAGGAGAGATAACTGAAGGGGAAATGTCAGTTATTGGAGGTGTATGGGGGCCTGAATGCTTTGAATTTTCTATGGTGTACAACTGTACATAGGGGCAGGCTTAGAACTACTACGGTATGGGGATAGCTTATGTTTGGTCTTATCTACTATATCCATGGATGGTGTAAATTAGTGCTGTGTTCCTACACATGTCTTTAGGTTCTACCTTTAAATTCTAGGAAGGTGGTCTCTAAGCCATGTTGTCCACATGTGAGGATGTATGTTGGTCCTCTATGTGTTCCTCAGGTGAGGCTGGGTTTTACCCTCAGTGTTGTCAGAGTGACAGCAGTCTTTTACTCAACCATAGAATAATGTTCATAAAAAAAAAATCTATTTTTTTTTTACCTAGGAAATGGCCCCAATGTAACAAAAAAAAAAAAAAAAAGATTTAGCCTCTTCTGAACCCTCTTAGGACCATTTTGAGTCAATTAGGGCTTTTCTTTCGTTATAACTTTTAAAATCAAAATCAGCAGTAGACGTGATATAAAGAAAGTTTGCAATATACATTCATTATTTTTTTTGTTGTTATCATGCTGTAACACAAAGCTGTACTTACCAGAAATCCAGGTCCAGTCTCCTGAAGGCAGATTTTCTGACTTGTGTTGGTTGTAAAAAAAAAACAAAAAAATACAGACTAAACACAGGAATTCCGGCCAGTACAGAGAGTCACGGCTCATTGTGTCCATCAATCACATGACTACCTTCTCTCTGTGAGAGCTCAGATGGCCTGGGATGCACAGGACTTCCTGTTTTATGACTCCTTTTTCTCAAAGAGTCAGAAAACAGGAAGTGCTGTGTTTTCCATGATAACTAAAAAATAAATAATAAATGTAAATTGCAAACTTGCTTTATATCACATCTACTTTTGGTTTAGATTTTGAAAGTTATAACGATAGTGACGCTTTAAGCGCTGGTGGTGGCTTAGCTCTTTGAAATTGAAAAGGTCCAACATTTGGAACCCAACACACCCAAGTGCCAACATCATCTGTCTGGAGAGGATTGGAAAGCCCCCTTATAATTTAGATAGTCAGCCGTTCTCACTAAAGTCACCAGGTTCTGCCAACTTTTGTTCAAAGTGTATGGGGACCTTAAAGGGTCATTAAAGGGACCTTTAAGGGTCACTGGAGCAGCCATTCTCTATGAGCGTCGGACTCATCTCTGGTGAGCGCACGCACGGCTTCTGACGGGGATTTCTCGGCAGCGGGCCGGGGCCCGGGACTTCGAGGAAGGGGTAAGTATAAGGGGCTCCACTGGGGGGGGTCAGGTGGGCTTCAACCTGGCAGCCGGGGTGACAAGTCCCCTTTAAAGTGATACTGTCACCTCCCTTACTCTATGTGCAGTTCTCCGCACCATCCACAAGCTTTCAAGCTGCACATTCTTTATATACCTGTATAATACCTGTCTGTGTCTTCTTTCTGCTCTAAAATTGCTTTATTTTATAGATGCAGTGTCGACTAGGCGGAGCTTCATGACAGCTGGGAGTGCCTAGAAGCCCCTCCTAGATGACACTCTTAACTGATGAAATGAACCGAGAGTAAGGCCCCCCTCCCTTACTCTCAGTATCATTATAAGGGTATAGTAAGAAAATAATGTTGGGGGCCACAAATAAGACATATTTTAGATATTTTCCTACTCAGTGTGCTCATCATTGGAGAGGTCACTGATTTTGATAAAAAAAATTGTCTCCCTAAATATACAGTACATATAGCCCTTACTGCATTTTTAGCAATTTTTATTTTTTTTTATTTTGGAAATATAGCTAAAATTAAATTAAAGTGATAGTAAATTAACAGATATCCCAATTGGACCTAATCTTTAGAAGTAAATCAATTGTTGAGTTTTTATGTAAATAAAATAGGTGACATTACTTAAAGCGGCACTATCAGCAGGTTCTTCCCAGAGAACCTGCTGATATGCCGCAGTAGCTGTGTACCACAGTAATACATAGTCACTCCTTTAACTCCTCTACGCCCCCGCATTGTTTGTTAAATCGCTAAATGCTCTTATGCAAATTACTAGCATAAGGGCATTTAGGGTGTTGCTCTGGGCCGGAGAGCATCGCCGCACCCCGCTCACCCCGCCCCCACCCGTCCCGCCCACTATATTCATAACTGCATAGTGGGCTCTATACACTGCGGCTGCGCAGGGAAGCAGTCCCGCCGGAGTCAGGCTGCTTGCGCGAACCCCCCGGGCCGCGGCCCGATCCTCTCGGAGGTCTCTCAGGTCGTAAGTATAACATAAACTTTATACTTACATCTTTAGGGACCTCCGGGACGATCGGCGGCAGCCCGGTGGGTTCGCGCATTCGCGGGAAGCAGTCTATCTGTCAGTTGATTTGAAAAAAAAAAGATTTTCGCTGGATAACCCCTTTAACCTCTTATTAGGACATATAATATTTTCTTTCTAACCAGACCCCTTTAAATCTTGTGTTGGTTTTGTTGGTTTCTTTCCAGCGTTCCCTATTAAATAGCACAGAACTCTATTACTCAGGCTGTGGAGAATTCAGAATTAGTAATGTTTTCAAAGTTACGTGTTTGGGTGCGTTCTGCGAGATAATGCTAAGACATCCCTCCAGAAAAAATACAGCTGCACCTACAGCTGGCTGGAGAGAAACTTAGTGCTTTTATTGACACACTATTTCAAAGTGTGCGAAGGCCAGATCTTTTCTGACATGTCTCCTAAAAGCTGATGGGCCACTTCAGAAAGCCCGGCTATGAAATCCCTCGAGTGTCCTCTATCAGTCTATTTAGCTGCCTGGAATAGATTGACCAAAAAAATGCCAGACACATTTGGAGAACTTGCAACGCGACACCAGCAGCCGGGTAAAGGGAGAGGCCTAATTAATATCAGGTTTGTCTTTATCTGATATCGCTCATACTAATTCTACCAGCGCTGGGACTGTGTGCCCGCTCTGCCCTTCTCTCTGCCAGAACAATGTTAGGACAGTTTATGACTTTATACTATCATAGGTTGGAATAGATCATTATTGATTTAAAGAAATCTGAACAATATTTGGGTTTATATATCAGTCTAAACATGGCGGAAAAAGGAGAAATGATTAGAAAATGCATTTTGTATCCTGCAAGCCAATAGCTTTCTATCTATCTATCTATCTATCTATCTATCTATCTATCTATCTATCTCCTATCTATCTATCTATCTATCTATCTATCTATCTATCTATCTCCTATCTATCTATCTATCTATCTATCTATCTATCTATCTCCTATCTATTATCTATCTCCTATCTATCTCTTATCTATCTATCTATCTATCTATCTATCTATCTATCTATTATCTATCTCCTATCTATCTCTTATATATCTATTAATCTATCTATCTATTTATCTATCTATCTATCTGTCTATCTATCTATCTATCTATCTCTTATATATCTATTAATCTATCTATCTATTTATCTATCTATCTATCTATCTATCTATCTATCTCTTATATATCTATTAATCTATCTATCTATCTATCTATCTATCTATCTACAAACAGAGAAGCCGTGGCATTCGAAGATATAGTGAAAAAAATAAGTGATTTATTTGCCCAAAAAAACCAACGTTTCAACCTAACAATAAGGTCTTTTTCAAGCAGTGTCAGTAGTACATATGGCATAGTGTTCAATTTATACACAGCACACGATATTAGCATCAGTGGTTACAAATCATTAATCAGTGTATCACAGCAACGGTAAGTAAACAAAACAAGTGGTGGTCAAAGTAGATCGTGTGTTGTGCTTTCTCAATGTGCACATATCATTGTGGATAAAGGAATCTTAGAGTGATCCAACCAAACACGTATAGATAGTGTCCATAAAAAGTCCGTGCAAAGTCCAATAAAGTCCTATTTACATAAATACATAAGGAAAGTCGAGGATCCTCACTCACCATGATGACAATATCGTCCCAGATACGAAGTAGTAAGCGTGATGTGCGACCTAATGCTCATGTGCGGAAAAGACCAATAGGAGTCAGTGACGTACTGGTTGCCCCACGTGATCGGGTTAACTCTATGTACGTCCATTCACTGACACAAGATGATACTGTATAACTGCATGTAAGTGCGTATATTAAATAAAGAACAAACTGATACAGAAGTCCATGTACACGGCGGGTGTATGTACACCCCATCAGCCTCCTCGGGACATGTTTACCGTACTTCACTTCACTTCACTTGTTTTGTTTACTTACCGTTGCTGTGATACACTGATTAATGATTTGTAACCACTGATGCTAATATTGTGTGCTGTGTATAAATTGAACACTATGCCATATGTACTACTGACACTGCTTGTTATTGTTAGGTCGAAACGTTGCGGTTTTGGGCAAATAAATCACTTATTTTTTTCACTATATCTTCGAGTGCCACGGCTTCTCTGTTTGTATATACCTAGCACCTGTGGTCGCAAGGGTGCATGCTGAAAGGCACCGAACCTGTTTTACCTTAAGGGGTGCTGCACTAAAGACTTTGTATCTATCTATCTATCTATCTATCTATCTATCTATCTATCTATCTATCTATCTATCTCCTATCTAACTATTATCTATCTCCTATCTATCTATCTATCTATCTATCTATCTATCTATCTATCTATCTATCTATCTATCTATCTATCTATCTATCTCCTATCTAACTATTATCTATCTCCTATCTATCTATCTATCTATCTATCTATCTATCTATCTATCTATCTATCTCCTATCTATCTATTATCTATCTCCTATCTATCTATCTATCTATCTATCTCCTATCTATCTATCTATCTATCTATCTATCTATCTATCTATCTATCTATCTATCTATCTATCTATCTATCTCCTATCTATTATCTATCTATCTCATATCTATCTATCTATCTCTTATATATCTATTTATCTATCTATCTATCTATCTATCTATCTATCTATCTATTTATTATAGATTCACACAAGATGTGTATGCTGGCACTCTCCCCAGTTTTAGGAAACCAAACTTGGACCTCACCGTGACTCTCCCTTGGTTTGTGTAACTCTACCGTAGATGGTGCTCAGCTTGAGAAAACAGTCCAGTAAAGTCTTTGCACAAAAGGATAAGATGAAGTGCGGCAGCTCACCAAAATCGGTTAAAAGATGCTTTATTTGGACATAGAAGGCATCAATAGCAGGTACTTTACATAAATAAGCAGAGTGACGGCCGTTTCACGTAGAAAACGCTTTTTCTCGGCTCACTGCCGGCACTATTACATGCACCGACAGCAAGTGATGAGGAGCGGGTAACAGCTGGGGGGGGGGGCACTGGGCGCTGCCCATGGGATCGTCGTATCATCCGGGCGGCCCATAGGAGACATCCGCAGTCTGCTGCCGCTGCTCCTGTTACACAGGGCAATAGCAGCAGATCATTAACAGGCTGATTGTTAGTGTTTCAGCCTGTTGAAAGACAACGATCAGCTGACATCATGCATGTCGGTATCGCCCGGTATCAGCCAAATACAGACGATAACCGTTTCGTGTAATAGGGCCTTCAGTTACCAAGTGCATCTAATGCATCTATTTGGGTTGGACTTTTTCCCTTGTCCATCCCACATAGATTTTGAAGACCAAGCCAACATCTTCAACCCCTTGTCCAATTAACAGTTAGGACAATGAGGGAGATTTATCAAACATGGTGTAAAGTGAAACAGGCTCAGTTGCCCTTAGCAACCAATCAGATTCCACCTTTCATTCCTTACAGACTCTTTAGGAAATGAAAGGTGGAATCTGTTTGGTTGCTAGGGGCAACTGGGCCAGGTTCACTTTACACCATGTTTGATAAATCTCCCCCAATGTTTTCTAGCAGAACCTTGCCTAGAGAATCACACGGATTGTCTTCTTCGCCTAGCTGACCCTGGTGCCACCTCTGGCGCACACATATATTATCACTAGGCCATATGTACTAAGCATTAGTTGAGCCACAAAAATGACTATGCCACAAATCATTCACTGCCACAAGCATATCCCAGTTGTATTCTATAAGCCAAGGTTTTGTCCTTTGTTTCTTGTCCCCTCCTAGTAGGGATTTTGTCATGCCTCCTATGAATGCTGATGTATAAACTGCTCCATAGGCAGAATTTAGGAGATTGACTAGGGCATGACACGACAGGGCACGGTCTTTTGTGTTTGATATTGGTAGCATGACAGCCTTTAACCACAAACTGATGCCGCCTCGGGCGTTCTGAATATAATCCTTACATTAGTCATAATGCAGGCAGGAGGGGATTTTACATGGTTTATTTGTAACATCTACTCAATGTGCATCATAAATGTCTTGCTCTCGTATTGACACTGAGTGCGCCCACTTCAATGACCGCCTCGATATATGTTATCATAAATATTTTATTTATTCAGACAGACCTTCATTTCTCCTCTATTATGCTAGTTCTTCTCTGTTTTTCTTTGACGGGTTAAAGGGGTTGTCTGGTAGGAGAAAGGAAAAGACTGGGTAAAAAAAAATAAAAAATAAAAATTGTACTCACCTTACCGATCCCCCACTTTCTGGTCCTCATCTTGACCATTAATGGCTGTGATGTACTCCAGAGAAATATTTTTACATTCATAACTGCTCAGGGTTCCAGGGAAAAGAATACAAAATACTCATCTGCTGCCAATCCCTCACTGATGCCGTTCCAGCAATTTGTGGTCTCTACTTTAGTGCTTCCTGCTCTCCATCCCTACACATAGGAAATATCTGCTTAGACAATAACTGCCTGCCTCATTGGTCAAAGAAAGAAAACCTTGAACATACCCCCCTTTCTCCATTATCCTCCATTATCCCAGCCCCCGTTTTCGGCTGCGCTCCACTTCCTGGTGCCAGGGTCAGAACAAGACAATGTTGCTCAGCCAATCACTGACCTCAGTGGTCGGTCATCGCTAAGGGCCCTATTCCACGGGACGATTATCGTTTGCATAATCGTTAACAATAAACAATCTCAAACAACCACTATTGCGAACGATCTGAAATCGTTCACCCATTTACACGGAACGATGATCGTTACTTATGATCGTTCTTGCAGTCGTCTTGTCGCTATTGCGTTAGTTGCTACTGCAAACGACCCAGCGGCGTCTTATTCCATGCAAACCATTTGCGAACAAGCAACGATAAAAATAGGTCCAGGTCTTATTAAGCGATCAACGATTTCTCTTTCGTCGCTTAATCGTTAACTGCTATTCAACCAAACGATTATCGCATCAATCTGAACGATTTAAAGATTATCCAAACGATAATCGCCCAGTGGAATAGGGCCCTAAAACATATATATATATATATATATATATATATATATATATATATTTTTTTTTTTTTAAGAGACCCCTTAGAAGCAGCCTTTAGAGTAGTGCAAAGAAACCTACTCAGACAAAAATATTTTTCTTTCAAATCAACTGGTTTCAGAAAGTTATATAGATTTAATTATTACTTCTATTTAAAAATCTCCAGCCTTCCAGTACTGATCAGCTGCTGTATGTTCTTGAGGAAATGGTATATTCTTTCCAGTCTGACACAGTGCTCTCTGTTTCCATCTCTGTCCATGTCAGGAACTGTCCAGAGAAGTAGCAAATCCCCATAGAAAACCTCTCCTGCTCTGGACAGTTCCTGTCATAGACAGAGGTGGCAGCAGAGAGCACTGTGTCAGACTGAAAGGAATACACCACTTCCTGCAGGACATATAGCAGCTGATAAGTACTGGAAGACTTGAGATTTTTAAATAGAAGTAAATTATAAATTTATATACCTTTCTAAAACTAGTTGATTTGAAAGAAAAACATTTTAGCTGGAGTACCCCTTTAATTTCACCTTTCTCTATAAACGCAATAGGGTTATATATTGAGTTTGATGGACTCGCCGACTATGTAAATATGTATAGTGGCAACAGGGCAAGTGTTGGTGGGGATGTAGTAACTACTTTGCCTCTTACCCAGATTGCATCTCCAATAAACTGACATAAGTTATCAGAAAGCAATTTTATATGGATCTCCCCTTTAAATGATCGACTGTGTTAATACAGAGGGTGTGTAAAATCTTTATGTTTTTTTATTAGTTCCAGACATATGATAGGTATGTAACACACAGATGGCTTGTGGAATTTAACAGCAAGCCACTGAGTGAATGGAAGAAGATTATACTATTAAGTCTACGCCTATTAGTGTATTTATAATGGCACACAATATCCTTTATATCGCCTTTTTATTAAATATGACATCACATTATGTAATGCTTTGGCACCAGGTTCCATAGTGACATCACAGTGATGCGTTGGTGTTACTGTGTGAAACTACTGAGTCATTACTAGTTTCTGCTCTGCTTTATACTTAACCTTTCCATTGTTATGGACATTTCTCATATTAGTGGCTCATGGGGAAGTCTTGGGTTTTGGATGTTTTTGAACCTTTGAGCGCGGGTTTACGTATAAATGATTTGCTTATGAACAGATTGCCTGTATGACCCCATAAGCCCCTCTACTGTATAAAAAGACTCTAGTATTACAAGTGGCACATGGGACTTAGGGTCCTATTACACGGGCCGACCATTTTAGTAAACGAGAGCCGATCTGCGCTCGTTTACTGGACTTATTAAACGGCCCGATAATCGGGCAGTAAGGGCTGCATGGACATCATTAGCGATGTCCATGCAGCCCTTGCCCAAACACCTGATACCTTACCTCTTCCCGCTCCTGTTCTTCTTTTCTGTGCTCCCCAGCTTCCCGGTTCCAGCGGCAGCATCAATTATTGGCCGCACATCGCTATTACATGTAGTGATGCGCAGTCGGTGCTCGACAATTTTAGGTCCAAACCTAAATCAACGTTCAGCCAATGATCGTTTCATCGGCTGATCATTGTCTCTATTACACGGAGTGATAATTGGCTAAATCAGCCCAATTCGGCTGTTTATCGTCCCTGTAATAGAGCCCTTAGTGTGGGGATATGTTACATATTCTATGAGGGGTTATCCCAAGATTAAGAGTCATTCCCTATCCATGGAATTGGTCTAAATAGACACTGGGTCTTACCACAAAGGGGCATAAAAGTGCTTTGCCGCTGCTCTGCCTCTCAGAGACTACTTTTTGGTAGTGTACCCACACTGTTAGACATACGGTGCACTCAAAATAGTTTGCCCAATTGACAGACTTTGAGGGGGGGGAGGGGGAATCAATAGACTGAGAGAAGCAGGATGGTCATTTTGATGAACTCCCCAACATCTAGACTGTTCTGACCAAGTTGTTAGGAGGTGTTGGGAGCAGTGGTTATATGAAGGCACCCACAGTGAACAGTCTACGGCCCAGATAGACCATCAGTAGAGATGATTGTTTCATCCTCCAACAAGAACAAGTAGCTTCCACAGTTTCCATGCTCATCATCCACATGGCTTCCCCATCACACACCTCTGTCTCTGTCCAGACCATTTGTAGGTGCTTAGGAGAAACAAATTTGGTTTCAAAGCACCCATTACATGCCCAGCCATTGACAGCATTCACCTTTGTTTGCAGTGGTGTCATGAACAAGAAACCTGGTCTGCTAGGGTCTGGGACCATAATGTCTTTGGCAACAAATACAGGTTCTGTTTAGGATACCACAACAATCAGGTTCAAGTATAGAGGCCTCGAGGTAAGCACTTCAATCCTGCCCCCTGCTTCTATGATGATGTAGGAGCCATTGCATCCAACAGTTGGTCGGTGCTATGTACAGAACATCTTGGGGTCATATATGTTGTCTCTCATCGCCCACCTGCAACATCTGTGGGCAAATGTATTGCCGGATGCCATACAGAGCCTGTATCCTTCATTATAGATGATCGAACACCGGAAAAAGTTAGGTTGTATCAAACTCGAACCTTGTCGAACCTTCCGCATTTGATTTCCAAATCCTTCCCGTTGAGTGGAAAAGGAGGAGACAGCCCGAGTACCGCCTGGAATTCCGGGATACAGCCTAGGTAATAGGCTGTATCCTGGAATTCCAGGCGGTACTCGGGCTGTCTCCTCCTTCTCCACAGAACGGAAAGGCATCGGAAATCAAATGCGGAAGGTTCGAGTTCGATAGAACCCAACCCTTCCCGGTGTTCAATCATCTCTATCCTTCATGTCCAACCGTCTCTTATCTTGTACCGAGGCTAAAATAGCCTAACAGGGTAATAGAACCTCTTTTCAATTGAACGGTTTTCTCCAATAAACTTTCCCTTTAACCCTAATATTACTATCGCTTACATATATCATCATTACATCACACGAATCAACGAGTATAAACTATAAAGCTGGCATCCCACGGCAATGGACAGGAAGTCATCCCTTTGATCCCTTAGCTATGGACTGTTTTGCTTTATAAGATATTAGATGGGCCAACATAAAGAGCAAGGACAGGCTTATATGGGGTTTAGAAGGTGCAGGGGCATCTTGGTCCTGGTGCCTTCGGATTCCCATCGTCACCAACAATTGTTCATCCTCCATTTGCCCCCTATTGACCTTGCTTTGAAGTTACATATGTCCTATGTCAGGCTTGGGGGTTCCTGGTATTAACATGCAAACGAAGAAACCCTGCCGAGCATAGACATCTCTAGGAGATTGTACGCATTGTACGCCGCTCTGTCTCTCTTAAGTGGTCGAATGATTAATTAGATCTTAAATGCTTTATTTATATACCTTTCTTGTGGAAAATCAACTCCATTTATTTCTACAATATTCACAATATAATTAACGCAGGGTTTCCCAATGATGAATTACATCCTCGGATAGTTACTGTAAACACCACCGACAAATGGGAGCAGGAAAAAAAAAACAGAGCTTTCATCGCCGAAAAATATTGGTGTGTTAATGTCTCGCTGCCGTAACTCCGTGGTCAGTAAAATGAAATCTATTGACTGCTGACACCGAGCTGCTGCTGCTGCTGCTGCGTGCTCCGTCCGTGATGGAGATGAAATCAGTAAGTAATAATTTCGACAACAATAAAAATGATATCTATATATTAGCAAAATGTCACTAAGTGAATAAAAATTATATATCATATTATCTTGTCTTATTGTAAAAATCATTCAGTTTTATTTGACAAGTGGAAATAGCTTCGCTCATAATCGAGTGAATGGTGGGGAAATAGTCTGGGAGCTTAGTATGAAAGATACACTGCTGTGGTAGGAACCTTACAAAAGCACCCGCTAGTGTCGGAATACAGACCCCAGTGTTTCGTACTACTCCCATTCTGGGGTATATGGACCCTCAGTACCTGGAAAGTTGTAGATTGTCCAGTTGGTCCTTTGGTCAAGTGACCATCTTATACAGTGTAGACTGTATCCAATCCATACATTGCTGATATCAAGGCCCGTATATACAGTAAATACTGCAGTAGGGATTCCAGGTGCATTGCCCTAATAGTAATTGCCTTATTTGTGAATATACACTTGGACCAATGTGGTACTACCCAACCAAACTTGCTTCTATAGTGATCTAAGTTTGGGTGAGTAGATCCATTGGTAGCCCAATGTACGATAACCATGATGCGGACAGTTAAACCCTGGAGCACTACACTTGTCTGTGGAAGTCCTAAAAATAATATAAAATTATAAAAAAAAAAAAAGAAATATAACTAAAATTATCTTTGGACGTTCTTTTCACAACCGATAGAAGTCTATTTTTGGAAAGAAAAATAACGTATGGCAAAATGTAAAATTTAATTTAGGGTAACTTTGTCTGGCTAGAAGATTTCTATTCCCATATCACTTATGTTCTGGGGATCAGAAGAACATACACTTAAGCCTGTATGAGTTGTAGGTTATACTGGAAGGAAACTGATGCCGGAACTGATCCTATTGTCATAAGTATCATTTAAGGCATCAATGGAGACATCAGACTGGCCTGTCCTCCTGAGTAGAGATGATCGAACAGCGCTGATGTTCAGGTTCATATGAACTCGAACCATCGGTATTTGACTCCTGCAGTACTCCTGTTCCGTGGGGAGGGTGGAGACAACCTGAGTCCGACTGGAAAACAGGAACACAACCTATGGCCCAGGCTGTATTCCTGTTTTCCAGGCAGGACTCGGGCTGTCTCCACCTTCCCCACAGAGCGGGAAGACTGCGGGAGTCAAATACCAATGGTTCTAGTTCGTACGAACCTGAACATCAGCGCTGTTCGATCATCTCTACTCCTAAGAAGTGTTTTCCTGTCAAGCTCTGAAACTTTTTCAGTACAAAATGGAGAAATAGAATGATGACAATGAATGCATTTTTAGGCTGGGTTCACACTACATATATTTCAGGCAGTATTTGGTCCTCATGTCAGGTCCTTATAGCAACCAAAATCAGGAGTGGATTGAAAACACAGAAAGGCTCTGTTCACATAATGTTGAAACTGAGTGGATGGCCGCCATATAACGGTAAATAACTGCCATTATTTCAATATAACAGACGTTGTTCTAAAATAACAGCAAATATTTGCCATTAAATTACGGCCATCCACTCAATTACAACATTATGTGAGCATAGCCTTTCTGTGTTTTCAATCCACTCCTGGTTTTGGTTGCTATGAGGACCTGACATGAGGACCAAATACTGCCTGAAATATACGTAGTGTGAACATAGCCTTACTATGGTAAAACCATAACTGATCCCCACAGAACTGATATATGTGAACTCAGCCTTACTTCCACTCTCCCACTTCTCTTCCTCACCACCCCCTTAGCATATAGGCCTACTGTACCTATCTTGTCCTGTCTCATAGTTTTCTTTCTCTTTACAGTCTTCAAATACATCGAACAACCATGCGTAAAAGAAGAAAAACAAGTCCAAAAAAAGTCTCCTGAATTTTGGTCATTATTGATCGTTTCAATACCGTAGATATTTACCGTTGGGTCACTAATAACTGTGCTCCTACTGTGGCCACCACTGTTACAGCACTCGCTTCCGCCTAATTTGGAACAAATTGCTACAAAGTATCCGTTCCAGAATGTACGGTAAATGCCTTTATTGAGAATAACCTAACATGGAACGTCTTGTTGAGACGAGATTTAACAAAACCATGGAGAAGCAGAAAAGTAGGGAAACAAATACAATTAAAACGGCCTCAAAAGTCTGTTTATTCTGTAATTGCTTGGCGCGGATCACACATCCTCTGCTCCACCACTGAGAACAGTCAACAAAGTATACTTGTTTAGCACCTGGAAGTTAATTGAAGAGACCCTTGACCTATAAACCGTCACGTGATTATTGATTTTCAATGTGGCAAGGTTCTTTGTTACCCTAGGCGTGTAGCTCAGCACATTTACAGCAGTTTTTTCCCTTATCTGCTCGGTCCCTAAGTACTTGTACATTAAGACAGCAAATATCCACAGTTAACGGTGTGTCACATGGTAGTCAAGTGGACGTGCCAAATTTCTAATGAAGTTGGGTTGTTGGCAAACACACCAGTCATCATACATTGAGAGAGGTCTCCTTTTGTCTATCTCCAACACACTCGAGTGCATCTAAAGATACCGGTTACATAATTGTCTAAGGGCCAAGCAATTGGGAGAATAGAAGTGTATCCAGTGGCAGATCTCTCTCTCTTTTTATATTGAGTTAATTCTACGATATAGAAGGAGAAGATTCCTTCTTCTCCCTTCATTCCCTTCTTTATATATCCAAAATAAAAAAAAGATTTTAATGTCTTTGGATGGAAAAAGTTTAAAACATATCTACGTATACTTGATTTCAGTTAGTCCCAACTTTTTATTTTGTCTTCCACAGGGTGTCAGATGTAATAATACAGCATTAGCTAGCCTACTGGGGTATTTTTTATATTAAAGAGTGTGGCCCCCTTCTCAATTCAGAGACAAAAACATCCAGAGAATGCAATTTGTGGTCTCCCATTTGTATTAATGTCACATGTAATACCACATTTCCCCTGCTGAGGAGCTGCAGGGAAAATGTACAGTTAGCGCTAACTTCCCCCAGTGAGAATAATTGACAACCGTAGGATTGACAAGATTAGATAATGACCAGATCAGCTTCACTGTCACAAAAAAAGCAGATGTGCTGCTGGGAAAACCCTTGTATAAAATATGAAAGAAGATAGTTATAGTTTTACTCCCACTCCTAAGCTGTTTCTTATGAGACGCTCAGTAAGCATTTGGAGGTGCATTATATTCTCCTTCTGCTCAGAGCAGATTCTACTACACTAGAAATAAGTACAAGAGCAGAAAAATGGGAGAATAAATGAAGAAAAATACATTTAAATATTCTACCCACCTATTATCTATCTCCTATCTATATCACATGCATATTCACATATATTGAGTGTTTATCATGTAAAAAGAAAGGAAATTGTCCAGCTTGTTCTTATGCCGATACATTTTTATCTGATGTGTTTTAATAAGTGTAATCTACAGTCTATCTCTCTCTCTCTCTCTCTCTCTCTCTCTCTCTCTCTCTATCTATCTCCTATCTATCTATCTATCTATCTATCTATCTATCTCCTATCTATCTATCTATCTATCTATCTATCTCCTATCTATCTATCTATCTATCTATCTATCTATCTATCTATCTATCTATCTATCTCCTATCTATCTATCTATCTATCTATCTCCTATCTATCTATCTATCT